>NW_020706390.1:0-1133 GCF_002925995.2 Terrapene triunguis
ATCCTCGCATGATATTCTTATCGATAAACTAGGCAAATACAATTTAGATGGGGCTACTATAAGGTGGGTGCATAACTGGCTGGATAACCATACTCAGAGAGTTGTTATTAATGGTTCCCAATCCTGCTGGAAAGGCATAACGAGTGGGGTTCCGCAGGGGTCTGTTTTGGGACCGGCTCTGTTCAATATCTTCATTAACGACTTAGATATTGGCATAGAAAGTATGCTTATTAAGTTTGCGGATGATACCAAACTGGGAGGGATTGCAACTGCTTTGGAGGACAGGGTCATAATTCAAAATGATCTGGACAAATTGGAGAAATGGTCTGAGTTAAACAGGATGAAGTTTAACAAAGACAAATGCAAAGTGCTCCACTTAGGAAGAAAAAATCAGTTTCACACATACAGAACGGGAAGAGACTGTCTAGGAAGGAGTACGGCAGAAAGGGATCTAGGGGTTATAGTAGACCACAAGCTAAATATGAGTCAACAGTGTGATGCTGTTGCAAAAAAAGCAAACATGATTCTGAGATGTATTGACAGGTGTGTTGTGAGCAAGACACGAGAAGTCATTCTTCCGCTCTACTCTGCTCTGGTTAGGCCTCAGCTGGAGTATTGTGTCCAGTTCTGGGCACCGCATTTCAAGAAAGATGTGGAGAAATTGGAAAGGGTCCAGAGAAGAGCAACAAGAATGATTAAAGGTCTTGAGAACATGACCTATGAAGGAAGGCTGAAAGAATTGGGTTTGTTTAGTTTGGAAAAGAGAAGACTGAGAGGGGACATGATAGCAGTTTTCAGGTATCTAAAAGGGTGTCATAAGGAGGAGGGAGAAAACTTGTTCACCTTAGCCTCTGAGGATAGAACAAGAAGCAATGGGCTTAAACTGCAGCAAGGGAGGTCTAGGTTGGACATTAGGAAAAAGTTCCTAACTGTCAGGGTGGTTAAACACTGGAATAAATTGCCTAGGGAGGTTGTGGAATCTCCATCTCTGGAGATATTTAAGAGTTGGTTAGATAAATGTCTATCAGGGATGGTCTAGACAGTATTTGGTCCTGCCATGCGGGCAGGGGACTGGACTCGATGACCTCTCGAGGTCCCTTCCAGTCCTAGAATCTATGAATCTATGAATCCTC
>NW_020706391.1:0-5179 GCF_002925995.2 Terrapene triunguis
GTGGATTACTCAGCCCTGCACCGAAGGGCCTGAACCTGAGCTAACCGGCTATTTGTTTCGTGGACAGGGAGTCGGTGTGGCTCCCCTCCTGCCCCGGAGGGTCGAGCCCCGGCACGAACCTTTTACACGTGGCGCCCAACGTGGGGCCTGCGAGCCCCTGCCCCTGTGAGAAGGGGCTAGAGTGGGAGTGGCCGTTGCCCACCCCCCGGGTCAGTCAAAGATGGATATGGAGCGGTTGTTCCAGTTACTGACGGAGAGTCAGGAGCGGCAGCAGACGGCCCAGCTGCAGCAGCAGCAGCAACAACAGGCGGCTCAGCTCGTGCAGCAGCAGCAGCGAGATGCCGCCCATCTCCAACTCCAACAGGAGCAGCACACGGCCCAGCTGGAGCACCAGCAGCGATTGGTACAGCAGTTGGGGATCCAGCTGCAGCAGCTGCTGGTTGCGCCCCCTCACCCTGCGGCGGGACCAGAAGGGGGGGCCGCGGGGATGCTGCGTTTGTCTGCTGGCCTTTGTTTGACCAAGATGGGCCCGGATGATGACCCCGAGGCCTTCCTGGTTACCTTCGAGCGGGTAGCCCTAGTCGCCGGGTGGTCCAGAGACCAATGGGCTACCCTCCTGGCCCCCTATCTGACCGGGGCGGCCCAGGTGGCCTACCGTGGATTGGCGGTAGAGGAAGCCCGGGACTATGACCGGGTGAAGGCCGCCATATTGGACGCTCTCGACGTCAGTCCCGAGACCTTCCGACAACGGTTCCGGAGCCAGACGTACCCTTCTGGAGCCCGACCGCGGTTAGTGGCCCAGACCCTAAAAGAGACCTGCCGGCGATGGCTACAGCCTGAGGTCCGGACGGCGGAGGAAGTGACTGAACAGGTGGTCCTAGAGCAGTTCATACACACTGTACCGCCCCGGGGGCGGGGCTGGGTTCTCCGCCACCGACCAGCGACCTTGGCCATGGCAGTGTCCCTGATGGAGGATTTCCTCGCCGCAGAAAATGCAGTGGGTCCCACCTTCCGCCGCCCCACCGCTGGGTCCGAACCAGCCCGCGGCGAAAGGAAGGGGAACACCACGAGCGAACCACGGCACCCCGAACTCAGAGTTGACTCCCACCGAGAGCTCCGAGTCCGGCAGACGGAGTCAGCCCCTCAGACCGGGCCACCGGCCCCGGGCCAGGGGCCCCCAAGGCCTCGGCGGAGCCCCCCCCCCGGAGCCCGAGCCGAGTGGGGCCCCGAGGCAGGCGGCCTGAGCTTGGTCCCTGTTTCGGATGTGGAAAGATGGGCCACCTCCAGCGAGATTGTCCAGAGATGGAGTGCAGTTATGGGCAAGTGTGGGCAGGCCAAAACCGAGCACGGCCAGCCCTGAATCCCAAGCTGACAGTCCCGGCGGCCGTTGGGGGGAGAACAACCCAGGCGTTGATTGACTCTGGCTGTGGACAGACATTGGTCCGAAAGGAGCTGGTCCCGCAGAGCGATACCCGTCTGGGGTGGATCTATTTACAGTGCATTCATGGGGACGTCCGACCCTACCCCAGTGCCCGGGTTTCCCTGACTATCGGGGGGGTCACCCGGAATCTGGTGGTTGGTGTCGCTCCCCAGCTCGCGTATCCTGTGATCCTGGGTCGAGACTGGCCGGCCTTCGAGGAGGTCCTTCGTCCCACGCCGGCCCTGGAGGCCGATCGGGTGGGGTCCTCACCAGAGACCACCGAAACGGACACGGCACCCGAGATGAACGGGACGGACGAAGCAGGGCAGCAGCCGGAGCCCACCCCTCAACCCCGCTTCGACACCGACTTCTGTCGGGACCAAAGAGAAGACCCGACCCTCCGCCGCTTCTACGAGCAGCTCGCAGCCGGAGACGGGAGTATCACGGACCCCCAACAAGCTAATCAGTGGCCCCATTTCGAGTTGCGCCAAGACCGGCTCTACCGCGTAGACCGTGATCCCCGCACCCGGGAACCACAGACCCAGCTGATGGTGCCCCTGTGTCACTGGCGGGCCGTAATGAAGCTAGCCCATGATGTGCCGGCCGCCGGACACTTGGGGCAGGAGAAGACCCTGGCCCGGATCCTGACGCGCTTCTTCTGGCCAGGAGTCTACCCAGAGGTGAAGAAATATTGCGCCTCCTGCCCAGGCTGTCAGTTGGTTGCTCCGCCCGGGATACCCAAGGCACCTCTGGTCCCCATGCCGTTGATGGAGACTCCCTTTGAACGAGTCGCTATGGACCTCATGGGCCCGCTCCCGAAAAGCGCGGCGGGGTTCCAATACATTTTGGTGATGGTGGACTATGCCTCCCGGTTCCCGGAGGCCATCCCTCTGCGGAGTATTACCGCCCAGACTATCGCGGGGGAACTCGTGAAGATCTTTGCACGGGTAGGGCTGCCTAGGGAGATCCTAACCGACCAGGGCACGAACTTTACCTCCCGGCTGTTGCAACAGGTCTGTGCCATCTTAGGCATCAAACAACTCCGCACCTCCGTCTACCACCCGCAGAGGGACGGGCTAGTAGAGCGGTTTAACCGCACTCTGAAAGGAATGTTGCGGAATTTCCCAGCGGAGGACCTTCGCCACTGGGACCAGTTCCTGCCACCCTTGTTGTTAGCCGTCCGAGAGGTTCCGCAAACTTCGACGAAATTCTCCCCGTTTGAGCTACTATATGGACGCAGGCCACGGGGCCTCCTAGACTTGATGCGCGAAACCTGGGAACAGTCGGCCTCCCCCGCCCAGGGCCTTTTAAAATACGTCCTCCAGTTACGGGAGTACCTGACCCAGGCCGGAGCTCTGGCGCGTGAGAACTTGAAGGCGGCTCAGGAGCGCCAGGAGCGGAGTTATAACAAGGGCGCCCAAGACCGGGAATTTCAACTGGGGGACCGAGTCCTACTCCTCCTACCGTCCAGCGAGTCGAAACTGTTAGCCCGCTGGCAGGGGCCGTACGACGTGGTGCGCAAGGTGGGTCCTGTCACCTATGAGGTACGGCAGCCGGGTAAATGCAAGGGGACCCAACGGTACCATGTGAACCTGCTGAAGCGGTGGCATGACCGGGAGGGCCTCTTAATTAACCCATACCCACCTGAGCCGGAATTGGGGCCCCGTGTGCCCTCGACGGACGACCACCCGGTACCCCTGCTAGGCGACTCACTTACCGAGGAGCAACACAAACAGGCAAACTGTCTTCTGCAGGCCTTCAAGAAGACCTTCACGGCAGTGCCCGGCTCCACAACTTTGGTCAAGCACTCGATCCAGACTGAACCTGGAAAAGTGATCCGAGAAACAACCCGGCCTCTGCCGTATCGGATGCGCGACGAGGTCGAGGAGGAGGTAAGGGCCATGCTGGCTCTGGGAGTTATTGAGCCGTCCCAGAGCGAGTGGCGCAGCCCGGTGGTCCTGGTGCCCAAGCCAGATGGCACCCGCTGCTTTTGCATTGATTTCCGGAGGGTAAACGCCGTCTCCCGCTTCGACGCCTACCCGATGCCACGCGTGGACGAGCTACTGGGCCGGCTGGGGGAAGCTCAGTTTATTACCACTCTCGACCTCAGCAAGGGCTATTGGCAGATCCCCCTCGAAGAGGCTTCGAAGGAAAAAACCGCCTTTGCCACCCCGTCTGGGCTATATCAATTCACTCGAATGCCATTTGGTCTCCATGGAGCCCCTGCCACCTTCCAGAGATTGATGGACCATATCCTACAGTCCCACCAGGACTATGCAGCGGCCTACCTCGATGACGTGGTTATCTATAGTCGCCGTTGGGAGGACCATCTGCCCCGGGTCGCGGCGGTCCTGAGGTCCCTGCGACAGGCGGGCCTAACCGCCAACCCCAAAAAGTGCCGTATTGCCTGGAGGGAGACCACCTACCTCGGCTATACGGTTGGAGGGGGATGCGTCAAACCCCTTGTAGGAAAGGTCCAAGCCCTTCTGGATTGTCCCACCCCGACGACCAAGCGACACGTTCGGCAGTTCCTGGGCCTCGTAGGCTATTATCGACGGTTCGTCCCCCAGTTCGCGTCCATAGCGGCGCCCTTAACGGGGCTCCTGACTAAAGACCGCCCCCGGCAGGTACAATAGACGCCAGAGTGTGAGGCCGCCTTTCGGACGCTTCAGAAGTGCCTCTGCCAGGAGCCAGTTCTATACAGTCCGGACTTTAAGCGCCCGTTCATCCTACAGACCGACGCCTCCGAGGTGGGATTGGGGGCGGTCTTATCGCAAGAACTGGATGGAAAAGACCACCCTGTGATATACCTCAGCAGGAAGCTGTTCCCCCGGGAGAGGAATTACGCGGTTGTAGAAAAAGAAGCCCTGGCCGTGAAGTGGGCCTGTGACGCTCTCCGCTTCTACCTCCTCGGGGCACCGTTCACTTTGGTCACGGACCACGCCCCCCTCCGGTGGCTGATGCGGATGAAAGACAATAACCCCCGCATCATGCGTTGGTACCTGGCCTTGCAGCCCTATGCCTTTACTGTGCGGCATCGGGCTGGCAAGGACCATGCAAATGCGGACTTTCTATCCCGTCTAGGAGAAATGGAAGGACCTGGCCCCGGTACGCGGGAGCCAGTCTTGAGGGGGGGGGTGTGTAGTGAGTCGGTGTGGCTCCCCTCCTGCCCAGAGGAGGGAGCACGGGTGCAGACACCAGAGTGGGCGGAGCCACCGCCACCTGTCCCCGCCCCCCGGAAGTCAAGGGGCGGGACAGGAAGTATAAAGCCTGGCCGCCAGAGCTCAGTCGGGCCGCGGCCACCGCAGGGAGCAGACGTGCGGCCGGGAGCTCCCGACCAGGATACCTCGGAGGCCCGAGGATATTCCCCTAGCTGGCCGGAGCTGCCCCGGGCTCACTACGAGGAAGAGCCGCCGGAGCCCGTCCGTTCCCGTCATTGGGGGGAGCCCTTGGAACTCCCCCACAGCAACCCCGACGGTGAGGCCGCACCAGAACCCCTTCGGCCCTGCTGTTACCCGGAGGAACCGCCCGAGTGCACCTGGCCGGACTTCCCGACGGAGCTGCCGGACCTGCCACCAAGCCCCGGACGGGAGGAGCCTATGCTGGTGGACTGGACCCTGCCCGATGCCGCGGACGAGGTAGGCCCTGAGGGGGAAATCGGAAGTAGCCTGGGGGTAGCCGACCCCGGTCAGGCTGTCGAGGCATGCGAACCCATGTCAGTGTGTTTCGGTCAGGATACCCCACTGACCGGCAGCGGCA
>NW_020706392.1:0-2329 GCF_002925995.2 Terrapene triunguis
CATTAAATTTCATTTGCCATTTTGTTGCCCAATCACTTAGTTTTGTGAGATCTTTTTGAAGTTCTTCACAGTCTGCTTTGGTCTTAACTATCTTGAGCAGTTTAGTATCATCTGCAAACTTTGCCACCTCACTGTTTATCCCTTTCTCCAGATCATTTATGAATAAGTTGAATAGGATTGGTCCGAGGACTGACCCTTGGGGAACACCACTAGTTACCCCTCTCCATTCTGAGAATTTACCATTAATTCCTACCCTTTGTTCCCTGTCTTTTAACCAGTTCTCAATCCATGAAAGGACCTTCCCTTTTATCCCATGACAACTTAATTTACGTAAGAGCCTTTGGTGAGGGACCTTGTCAAAGGCTTTCTGGAAATCTAAGTACACTATGTCCACTGGATCCCCCTTGTCCACATGTTTGTTGACCCCTTCAAAGAACTCTAATAGATTAGTAAGACACGATTTCCCTTTACAGAAACCATGTTGACTATTGCTCAACAGTTTATGTTTTTCTATGTGTCTGACAATTTTATTCTTAACTATTGTTTCAACTAATTTGCCCAGTACCGACATTAGACTTACCGGTCTGTAATTGCCGGGATCACCTCTAGAGCCCTTTTTAAATATTGGTGTTACATTAGCTAACTTCCAGTCATTGGGTACAGAAGCCGATTTAAAGGACAGGTTACAAACCATAGTTAATAGTTCCGCAATTTCACATTTGAGTTCTTTCAGAACTCTTGGGTGAATGCCATCTGGTCCCGGTGACTTGTTAATGTTGAGTTTATCAATTAATTCCAAAACCTCCTCTAGTGACACTTCAATCTGTGACAGTTCCTCAGATTTGTCACCTACAAAAGCCGGCTCAGGTTTGGGAATCTCCCTAACATCCTCAGCCGTGAAGACTGAAGCAAAGAATCCATTTAGTTTCTCCGCAATGACTTTATCTTCTTTAAGTGCTCCTTTTGTATCTCGATTATCAAGGGGCCCCACTGGTTGTCTAGCAGGCTTCCTGCTTCTGATGTAGTTAAAAACATTTTGTTATTACCTTTGGAGTTTTTGGCTAGCTGTTCTTCAAACTCCTCTTTGGCTTTTCTTATTACATTCTTGCACTTAATTTGGCAGTGTTTATGCTCCTTTCTATTTGCCTCACTACGATTTGACTTCCACTTTTTAAAGGAAGTCTTTTTATTTCTCACTGCTTCTTTTACATGGTTGTTAAGCCACGGTGTCTCTTATTTAGTTCTTTTACTGTGTTTCTTAATTTGGGATATATATTGAAGTTGGGCCTCTATTATGGTGTCTTTAAAAAGCACCCTTGCAGCTTGCAGGGATTTCACTTTAGTCACTGTACCTTTTAACTTCTGTTTAACTAACCCCCTCATTTTTGCATAGTTCCCCCTTTTGAAATTAAATGCCACAGTGTTGGGCTGTTGAGATGTTCTTCCCTCCACAGGGATGTTGAATGCTATTGTATTATGGTCACTATTTCCAAGCGGTACTGTTATAGTTACCTCTTGGACCAGCTCCTGCGTTCCACTCAGGACTAAATCTAGAGTTGCCTCTCCCCTTGTGGGTTCCTGTACCAGCTGCTCCATGAAGCAGTCATTTAAAGTATCGAGAAATTTTATCTCTGCATTTCGTCCTGAAGTGAAATGTTCCCAGTCAATATGGGGATAATTGAAATCCCCCATTATTACTGAGTTCTTAATTTTGATAGCCTCTCTAATTTCCCTTATCATTTCATCATCACCATCACTGTCCTGGTCAGGTGGTCTATAATAGATCCCTAATATTATATTCTTATTAGAGCATGAAATTTCTATCCATAGAGATTCTATGGAACATGTGGATTCACTTAAGATTTTTACTTCATTTGATTCTACAGTTTCTTTCACATATAGTGCCACTCCCCCACCTGCAGGACCTGTTCTGTCCTTCCGATATATTTCGTACCCCAGAATGATTGCGTCCCATTGATTGCTCTCAGTCCACCAGGTTTCTGTGGTGCCTATTATATCAATATCCTCCTTTATCACAAGGCACTCTAGTTCACCCATCTTATTATTTAGACTTCTAGCATTTATGTACAAGCACTTTAAAAACTTGTCACTGTTTATCTGTCTGCCCTTTTCTGATGTGTCAGATTCTTTTTTATGTGAATGTTTATCATCTGATCTGGCCCTTAGAATATATTGGTAACATTATTAGTATAATATAATAGTGGTACCTATTATAATCTCTTACTTAAAATTTTCCAACAAGTAATTTGACACAGAAGAAATATAGCAACAAGGATAACTGAATTCCACAGATTAAAATGGTATATGG
>NW_020706393.1:0-1281 GCF_002925995.2 Terrapene triunguis
CTGTGCATATCTCTCTATCTGTGTTATAGAGGGCGAACAATTTATGAGTTTGCCCTGCATAAGCTTTATGCAGGGTAAAACGGATTTATCTGGGTTTAGACCCCATTGGGAGTTGGGCATCTGAGTGCTAAAGACAAGCACACTCCTGTGAGCTGTTTTTGGGTAAACTTGCAGTTTTGGGACAAGTAATTCAGACCCTGGGTCTGTGTTGAAGTGGACTGGAGTGTCTAATTCAGCAAGACGGGGTGCTGGAGTCCTGAACTGGCAGGGAAAACAGAAGCAGGGGCAGTCTTGGCACATCGGGTGGCAGCTCCCAAGGGGGTTTCTGTGATCCAACCCGTCACAGTGGCGTAGTCGGCAGGATCTGTGCACAGCTGATTGCTTTGAGATACTGGTAGTGATTTTAAGTGAGTTTTAAGTGTGGTGGCTGGAGAACAGACAAAGTGGTTACTGGTTTGTTATTTTCTGTTTGCTTATTTCGGGAAAGGGAATTAGGGACAGAAAAGGAAGCAAAATAAGTAAGAATGAAGATCAAAAGAAGCTAAAACTACACAAGTTGCAAATTGCCCAGAAAGACTGAACAATGGGCACTGGGAATGTCTCTGTTAACTAAGAAGCCCCTGAACTGAATGCATCTCAGTTTCAGTGAACTGCAGATGGGTGTGGCCCAACCTCTGTCTGTGCTGAAGCTGACTGAAGTGTCTAACCTAGCAAGACAGGAGTGGAGGGGTGCCTGTTCTGGCAGGAGGGTGTTCTCTGTGGTATCCCAGCTCATCAAGCGATGGTCTCAAGGGGAGACAAATGGAAATTGATGTACAGTTTGCCTGGGAAAAGGCAGACCTGGGAAAGGAAAAGGCTGCCCACCAGCCTGGTCTTGAGACAAAGCAAGTAAGACCCAGAAGCATGACCTGGCTGTAAGGGAGTGGAAGAGGTGCACAGAGACACGTATCCTGGAGCTGGAAGTTGGGGTCCTGGTGACTGCTGCGGTGGGAACAAACCCCAAGGACTCTAGCTGGAAACAAACCCAACCTGAGTTAAAGGGGGGGGATTTTGCTGGCCAGCGAAAGGTCTCTCATAGCTTGGAGCTGTGAGCCTACAGCTGGATCAGGGTCTCTTTCCCTTTTGGGGGACACAGGAGTGTCTGCCCCATAGGGGAGCCCAAAAACGAATTTTAGGTATACTGCCTCCGCCATGGTCAGTGTCCAAGTCTCTGGCAGTAAGTTCAGGAGGAGGGTGTGACGTTGTGCAGTCTATATGGTTTTATAAAAATATAAGTGAATA
>NW_020706394.1:0-2538 GCF_002925995.2 Terrapene triunguis
AATGGTACAGGATAACTAAAAACAATTTCATTCATATTGGTTCTACATTGTCCCCCTTTTGACCCTTCAATCCAGGGGCATTGAATGGGTCACACTTTATGTAATTGTTTTAAGGCAGAACCAACATAACAGTTAGGATTATTACTAATAGGACAATGATGGGATGAAAAATTATATTTAGAATTGCTGACCAGGTGGGCTGCTCCTACAACACTTTGCCCCTTTATTTATGATTATTACAGCAGTTGTTGTTATTGTAGGGCACAGGTGGTCTGTTGCAAACAAACCAAACAATTATAAAACCATTACCATTACAATAATTGGGTACATTGACAAAGAAGATGAGGCCCAAGTTTGATGCTGCAATAGCCATCAAACAATAAAAGTTACTGAGGTCAGGACCTTCTTAAGCACACACAACAAATAAGATTTTGTAGGAGTACCACAGTTGTCATGCAAGGTTAAGCTGATTTGGACTTAAACTAACATTTAGTTGCTAAAATGTTGCAGAATTTTCTATTTTTAACAGTTGTTCTTAAGAGGTTTCTGGGGATCTGAAAGATGGGGCCCTACAATCATGGGCCAAGGTTTTACAGGTTATGGGGGCCCAAGAACTACCCTTTAGGGCTTGGGGAAGTAGAACCAGAGTGCATAGAGGAAAGTGTGGAATTAACAATACAAGCAAATGTAACTAACAATGCAAATGTATTAATAACAAAAATTAACAACAAAATGACTATTAGAGAACCTAACAATGATGCACTGGGGACCAAAATCCTTTGGACACAAGTGGTGATTGATAAATTGGATGGACATGGGGGAAGTAGAGAGAGGAAAAGACATTTGCCCTGTCTAGTGTAGTATCCCCTCTTTTTCTGGACCCAATGCTAGCACAGGACACCACTAGAGACAGACACAGAACAAGCAACACAGAACACTGAACACAGACTTTGTCATGACACTATAACCATGGTATTTTATAACTCTTCAGCTGGTACCAGCTCTCCTGATGTTCTGGTTTAGAGCCTGAAAGATAAAAGCTTGGAAACAAATTAGCACAGTGCTTCCACCATGGCAGAACCTGCTTAGTCTCTGCCACAGTGTGTTTGGTACTTGGGGCTGCACAAATGCTAATTAAGTGGTGCATTTCTTTGTGAGTGTAAATTTTTCTTTCTCTTAGTAAAAGGGTGTTAACACTTCATCTAGAAAAAAAATTTGTTTTAAAATTTTCAGCCATTTTGCCATAGCCTGGAGATCTGAGGCAGAAGCAGGCACTGTTGTTAACTGTTTTAATGGCATTTTGGCCCTGGGAGGAGGAATTTACCCAAATATCCCAAATATCCCCCTTCCCAATCTCCAGAGGGGTCCCAAAGGTCTGCCCCCTTCTGGGGTCTCAAATGTTTCTTCTCCTGATGTTACTGCTGCTGTAAGATTTGAGAGTGCTGTTTTAACTCTCTGTACCTAACCTGTTTTTCAGTTTCTTTATTTTTTGCTTGCCTGGGCCTGATCCTGCTTTTTCCAATAAACAGGTCCTTTCCATGGGTACAAGCTTTTTCCACTCCCAATTTAGCAAGGAGGGTGGGCTTTCCAACTAGCCCCCACCCTTCCTGGTCCCGTTCCTTAAACATTTTTTTTTAAAATTGTGAAATTACCACAATATTACTTACAAAAAAACAAAACAAACAAACAAACATAAACCACACTACACTGCCCAAACTCCTATATCCTTCAGAGTTTGGTTTAACAGAACAAGATCTGTATCTTATGTTTTTAACCCACTCTGGGCCAGAGGGAGAGACGCTAAGCCTCCCTCTGTATTACTCGGTCTGCTACCACCGAGGGTTCATACACCAATTATACAAATCCTTCCCCGGATCAGAGTGAGAAACACTAAGTTCTCCTCTTTAGCTCAGTCTTGCTATGGCTGAGGGTGTATGTACCTCTATAACACAATTTAAACCTAAACTCCTATATCCTTCAGAGTTTGGTTAATCCTTCCCCGGATTATGTACCTTTATAACACAATTTAAACCTAAACTCCTATATCCTTCAGAGTTTGGTTAATTAACTGAAAGTTTACACTCTTTTTCTATAGTGCCAGGCTTGCTAAAGCTGGCGGTGTGCACACCAGTTTTATAATAACTGTGGATTCTATGCTTGCTTGCTCCCCCTTTCGCATTCTCCACCAATAATGTTGTCCCACAAACTTACACAGGATCGTTTTAGGGGTCAAGACAAAGATGCCACATTTATTATTAATCTGTGACTATTAGCAAATACCTTAATGCTTACACACATACACCCACACACACACACCAAAATGTTCTGCAGCTGCTGGATAGTTACCAGTTCTGATTGTAGTTTGAGTTCGCAGCTTGGGATCGGAGCTCGTGGCAGCTAACTGGCCAGGAAAGCTGAGCACGAGGAGGAGCCGGGTCTCTGTCGGGCGCGCACCGATGCTCCTTGATGTTGATAGCAGAACGTTACCCAAAGTCTCTCATCTCACCCTTCCTTTTTTATAGGAGTTTAGTTTGGATT
>NW_020706395.1:0-1013 GCF_002925995.2 Terrapene triunguis
CGCTGGGTCTCCTCCGGGGGTGCTGGTGGGGGAGATGGGGCAGGGGGTGCTGGGTCTCCCCCGGGGGCTGGTGGGGGATGGGGTGATGGGGATCCAGCTGCTCCACGGGATCCGGGCTGAAGAGGCTTACCTGGAGCAAAGAGCACCCACTAGTTGGGGTGTCCACCTGCTGGGTGCCAGTGCTGCCTCCTGCCCAGCATGGTCTGGGACCCCCACACTCCCCGGCCTCCACATTCGAATAATGGCAGGGCTGAGGCAGGCACACGGGGTGGGGCAGCTGCGTGTGCAGCACAATCCTGCCAGCGCTGGCCCCGGGCTGGCAGGGGCCCAAGAGCCCAGAGAGGAGGCGGGGATTTTGCGATCTGCACGCAGGTGCCACGGGGGAGCCCAGCTGACTACGCGGCAGCCAGAAACTCCTGACCCAGGCCTACTGAGCCCCCTTCCCCCAGCTATGAAATGGTCGGAGCTGCTGGAGGGAGGCAGGGCCGGCTACACCATACTGCCTGCTGCTCACTGCCTCTGCGTGCTCTGTTCAGGGCAGAAGTTGCTGCGCTCACCCCACACACCTGACCTGGGGTTATGGGCCCCTTCCCAAGTGTGGATCCGGTGTAGGGTTGCCAGGTGTCCAGTTTTCAACAGGAACATCTGGTCAAAAAGGGACCCTGGCGGCGCCAGGCGGCACCACCGACCGGGCCGTTAAAAGTCCGGTTGGCGGCGCAGTGGGGGCACAGGGCTAAGGCAGGCTCCCTACCTGCCCTGGCTCTGCACTGCCCCTGGAAGTAGCCACCAGGTCCCTGCGACCCCTAGGCACTGGCGTGGCCAGGGACTGGGATGCTCTGTATGCTGGCCCCGCCCCCAGCGTCAGCTCCACAGCTCCCATTGGCCAGGAACTGCGACCAGGAGTCCCCTCCTGCACCCCAAACCCCTCATCCCCAGCCCCACAGCCCACACCCCCCCAGCTGACTTCCACACCCCAACCCTCTGCCCCAGCCCGAAGCCTCCTACTGCATCCC
>NW_020706396.1:0-1534 GCF_002925995.2 Terrapene triunguis
AGGTGCCACAGGACCCTCTGTTGCTTTTTACAGATTCAGACTAACACGGCTACCCCTCTGATTAGATGCTTTTGAAAATTTTATCCCTAGTCATTTCATGTCCAAAAGTACAGAGAAATTGGAGAAGCAGAAAAATTTAAAATCCCCCCCTTGAGCACCGGTACAGGCTCTTTACAAGTGAAAATCTGTAGCTCGAGGTCCATCGACATCTTCAAAATGCCAGACTTATCATGGCAAATTCCACTCCCCTGTACGCGTTTACCCCACCCATGTGACCGATTCTCATTTGGGGGACTCTTTTCCCCAGGTGGTGTGAAGAGAAATTACTTCAGACTAATTCATTTTAGAAATTTTATGCAGAAAAAGAATCCCTCATAAGAACGTAAGAGCGGCCATAGTGGGTCAGACCAAAGGTCCATCTAGCCCAGTATCCTGTCTTTCAACAATGGCCAATGCCAGGTGACCCAGAGGAAATGAACAGAACAGGGTAATCATCAAGTGATCCATTCCCTGTCGCTCATTCCCAGCTTCTGGCAAACAGAGGTTAGGGACACCATCCCTGCCCATCCTGGCTAATAGCCATTGATGGACCTATCCTCCATGAATTTATCTAGTTCTTTTTTGAACCCTCTTATAGTCAATTTTTTAGCCTCTAGCATGGGATGAAATCCTCCTCCTCCCCCCAGGGAATAGGGAATTAAGAGGAATAGAACCATTTCTGCCTATACTGACAAGGAACATCATCTATTGCTTTGAAATGTACGGAAGAGACTATTTTGTCAATAGATCCTGATAAAAGGGATCCCTGAAAAAGAAAGAGAAGCAGTGAGGGCTGAGGGACAGGGAGTAGGCATGGAGGAGGAGCATTTCATCCCATGCTAGAGGCTAAAAAATTGACTATAAGAGGGTTCAAAAAAGAACTAGATAAATTCATGGAGGATAGGTCCATCAATGGCTATTAGCCAGGATGGGCAGGGATGGTGTCCCTAACCTCTGTTTGCCAGAAGCTGGGAATGAGCGACAGGGAATGGATCACTTGATGATTACCCTGTTCTGTTCATTTCCTCTGGGTCACCTGGCATTGGCCACTGTTGAAAGACAGGATACTGGGCTAGATGGACCTTTGGTCTGACCCACTATGGCCGCTCTTACGTTCTTATGAGGGATTCTTTTTCTGCATAAAATTTCTAAAATGAATTAGTCTGAAGTAATTTCTCTTCACACCACCTGGGGAAAAGAGTCCCCCAAATGAGAATCGGCCACATGGGTGGGGTAAATGCATACAGGGGAGTGGAATTTGCCATGATAAGTCTGGCATTTTGAAGATGTCGATGGACCTCAAGCTACAGATTTTCACTTGTAAAGAGCCTGTACCGGTGCTCAAGGGGGGGATTTTAAATTTTTCTGCTTCTCCAATTTCTCTGTACTTTTGGACATGAAATGACTAGGGATAAAATTTTCAAAAGCATCTAATCAGAGGGGTAGCCGTGTTAGTCTGAATCTGTAAAAAGCAACAGAGGGTCCTGTGGCACCT
>NW_020706397.1:0-1023 GCF_002925995.2 Terrapene triunguis
CCTCGCCAGCCGGTGTGTGCTGAGCCCTCGGGAGCCGCGGCTCTGCGTGCTCTGGGAGCGTTCTGGGGACTGGGGCTGGGCTCGGCACAGGGATGCTGCACTAACTGCTACCTGGACAGGGGGAGCGAGGCCTGGAGGGGCCTGGAAGGCCATGTGTAGGGTGCCAGAGGTTGGTGGAGTCAGGGACCTGAGCAGGCCCAGCCAGGCTCCCTCGTGGTGAGGACAGGTGGGCGGAAGGTGTCTCAGAACCCTGGGTACCCTTGGGGGACGCGTCACTGAATGTGTGTGACCCTTTGCCCTTATGGCTGGGGTGTGTGTGTGTGAGCCGCCTGCACCTATACCACAGGCTTGTGATCTCAGCGCATTCATACCCCCGCGTGTGTATGATCCCCCTCTGCTAATACCCACACTTATGTGTAGACCGTGTGTGTGTGTGTGTGTGTGTGTGTGTGAGAGAGATGACACCCCCCACCCCATTACCCCAATGCCCCCAGGTGTGTGTGTCTCTCTGATCTTATCCCCCCATATGCATTTATTTTGTTTGATTTCCTTGCGGTAATACCCTATCATCCCGTATGTGTTATTCTCACTGCACTGATACGTGCAGTGTGTGTGAGATCCTACTACATCATTCCCTCTGGGGCACCTGGCATTGGCCACGGTCGGAAGACAGGATACTTGGCTAGATGGACCATCGGTCTGACCCAGTAGGGCCATTCTTATGGTCCAAATACCCGTGTGTGTGTGTGTGTGTGTGTGGTTATGCGCTACTACCCCTGTTTGTGTGGCTGTGTTATTCCCTCTCACCACTGTGTGATCCCACTGAGTTATACTTCCCTGTGCAGACAGCGTGTGACCTCCCTGGGCTTGTAACCCCTATGTGTCTGAGCTCTCTGATCTTATCCCCCTGGCTGTGCCTTTTTGTTTGCTTCCCCTGTGCTAATACCATCCCATCCCAGCGTGACCCCCTGTGCGTGTACCTCACATGTGTGTGCACGTGTGTGAGAGCCCACTGCACTGATA
>NW_020706398.1:0-7465 GCF_002925995.2 Terrapene triunguis
AAAAGAGCTTCATCGACACTTTGGTCTTCCACTCTCCCGAGTTACCTGGTAGCTATGCCTAGGGGGGGTCCCCAACAATCCCTCCTTTGAGAACACTCAACAAACCTTTGTCAGAGTTTTCTCATACTCTAAAGACAGAATGCGATTAAGCTCCATACAATCAGGATTATCAATGAAAGGATATAAAGGAACCTCTGGAGAGGGGGAGATACAAATCTTACATATGAGCACTTTACAGCAAATGACCAAAAGAATAAGAACAAAACATATTACAACACCTGTGAGCAAGATGCGAACAATGCTTCCCCCTATATCTCCTAGTTTCCCTAAACCAGGTATCCAACCCCAAAGGGAATCCAAAATAGTGGGTTCCCCTTCCTGGGCCTTCCACTGATTAAAGGCCCGTTCAGCTGACAAGATGTGCGTGTTAATGTCCTGTGAAAACTCTGGGACATAGGTACAACACTCTTCTCCAATAAGGGCACAGACCCCGCCTCGTGAGGCTAACACATAATCTAGGGCCTGACGGTTCTGTAAAGCCAGCAGTCGAAGCTGGTACAGCTCAGAACTTATGCTTTTCTCTATGGCTAGGGTATCATTGGCAAACTGGGTGAGAAATTTAGACAGTCTTCTGTAAAGTTGGGCTAGTCGTCCCACCCCATAGGAAGGGAGGGCTATCATCCCAAACCTGTCTCTTTCACTGATTGGTTCTATGGTAGCTCTTAAGGACCGATAGTACCTGGGACGACCGGAGGGAGCCTTGGGTAGAATGCGGAGGGGAGGAGTAAGATAGCCTTTGTAACAGCTACCATGCCAACCATTAGGAAGCCATTTGTAGGCACTAATACCACAAACCCAAAAGGCTTCACCATAACTAGCCCTTCCATTGTTACCTTGTGAGTCCTGTAGGGCAGTTTGTGGGGAAAGGGTAAAGAATGCAGCTCCGGTTTGCCACCCGGTGGCATTCAGTAAAGGAACAGTGAGACTTATACCAGGACCAATATAAAATCTACACTTACTGATGCCCGCAAACCAGGTATGTTTACTTGTACTGGCTTGCTGATAACATATGAGACCAGTGGGTGGAGAACGTAAACGAATAGGCTGGGGCTTACGAGTGGCCTTATAATGGGAAATCCAAGAGCCATGGTGTAGGCCATAAGGAGCTTCCGCAGTACAGTTAGATCGCAAACCTAAATTGTCAGAGGTGCTGCTGCTGGTAACCATCCACCTTTGACAATAATCTGACCAATTTTGGGGTACTATTCTCCAGGGCAATCCCGCTGAATGATGGGGAGTCTGGGCACATATCCAACAGTTGGAAAGATTGAACTCACGGGCAAAGGCAATTTTCAGGGCCTCATATGTGTTGGTAGCCATATCTGCAGTGATGGCTCCCCATCCTGCATGCGATGTGGGTGAAACAGTAGGTAACAGAAGAATTGCCTCTGTGATAAAAAGAAATGCTGTGAGAGACCCTAAACCTAAACCCATATTGTAATCACCACAACCCAAATACCCAGAGTACAATAAGAATTATTGACACTAAACAAGTCAAAAAATAACAAGACCAAATACACAGGCCAGGTCCGCCTTCTGTGAGAAAATAAAACCAATGTTCAGGGTTCTCGCGAGGAGTATGTTGTGACTGTTCAGAAAGATCACAACGCATTCCCAGTGATCCTTACTGTCTTTTGAATAACAGCTTAAGTCCCAAATCGTCGTTAGCAGTCTTCTCCGCAGGCTGGACAGTCCACTGTTTAGGAATGGGCACTGCTTTCAGTCGAGAGTGATGAATCCAGTTCTTGTGTCCTTCGACCTTTGCCGCTGTATGGGTGACAAGCAGGACGGTGTGGGGTCCCTTCCACTTCTCTTGGAGAGGCTCGTCCTTCCAGGTCCGCACGAGAACGGAGTCACCAGGCTGCAGGGAGTGGACCGGAGTATCCAGCAGAAGAGGCTGTGAATCTTTGGTGTATCTGTGAAGAGAAGAAAGAACAGCAGACAGAGAGCACATATACTGAGACAAAAAACCACACCCCATTTCCCATTCCCCTGCCAGAACTGGGGTACCATTCATAGGCCATGCTCTTCCAAACATAATCTCGAAGGGACTAAGCCCTATCCTACCCTTAGGGAGAGCACGAATGCGAAGTAACACAAGGGGCAAGGCATCAGGCCACTTAAGAGAGGCCTCCTGACAGACCTTTGAGAGGTGTCGCTTGAGTGTCTGATTTGTGCGTTCCACTACTCCACTGGCTTGTGGTCGCCAGGGTGTGTGGAGTTTCCAGGGGATTTGCAGAGCACTTGCTATCTTTTGAACCACTTGAGATGTGAAGTGTGTTCCATTATCAGATTCCATCCACTGAGGAAGGCCGAAGCGAGGAATGATCTCCTTGACAAACTTAAGAGCCACTGTCTTGGCAGTGTTGTTGCGACATGGGAAGGCCTCAGGCCATCCGCTGAATCGATCCACTAAGACAAGGAGGTACCTGTATCCTTGGGTCCTGGGAAACTCAGTAAAGTCTATTTGCCACACCAATCCTGGGCCTGGGGTAGGTTCCAGGGTGGCTGGTGGCACTGCTACTCCTGTTCGAGGGTTATTCTTTTGGCAGATTAAACATTCAGCTTGTACCTGTGATGCTAGGGGTTTAAGTCCAGAGGTTAGAAAATATTTAGTCATGAGCTGGGTGAGAGCCTCTCTGCCTGCGTGTGTGGTTTGATGCAGTTTCTGCAACACTGATCGAATCAAGCCCTTGGGCAGGAGGATTTTTCCCTCTGTGGAACAAAGCCATCCCTCCTTTTCCTGGAGACCGAGACTGTCAGCCAGGTTTCTGTCCTCTTGGGAGTACTGAGGGGCTGCAAGCTCACCCACTGATGGGATGAGGGCATGCATTTGGGCATTCTCCTCAGTTGGTGATTTCAGGGTAGCAGCTCGCTTAGCCTCCCTGTCTGCTCTGGCATTGCCCTTGGTTACATCTTGATCTTCCCTTTGATGGGCTTTGCAATGCACCACTGCTACTGCTGAGGGGAGTTGTACTGCCTCTAAAAGTCGGAGAATTTGAGACCCATGCTTGACCGGAGAGCCTTGGGCTGTTAGCATTCCCCTTTGTTTCCATAAACCAGCGTGAGCATGCAATACCCCAAAAGCATACTTTGAGTCAGTAAAGATATTAACCCGTTTGGCTTTTGCCAGCTCGAGTGCCCGAGTCAGGGCCACTAGTTCAGCAAGCTGGGCAGATGTTCCTGCCGGTAAACTCTCAGCTTCCACGGTATCATGAAGAGACACAATGGCATAACCAGCCCTCCTTTGCCCATTCACAACAGTACTACTTCCATCTGTATACCATTCCAAGTCAGCATTTGGGAGTGGCTGATCTTTTAGATCTGGGCGGCTAGCATACTGAACATCTATGATTTCTAAACAGTCATGTTCTTGCTTTTCTGTCTCGGGCAGCAGTGTAGCTGGATTAAGGGAGGGACAGATCTGCAGGGTGACTTCAGGATTCTCTAACAGCTTCGCCTGGTACCGAGCAACCCGAGCCTGTGTGAGCCAAAGACCCCCCTTAGTGTCCAGCAAGGCTCGAACCATATGAGGAACATACACTTGCACAGCTCCTCCCATTGTCAGCTTCTCCGCTTCCCCCAAGACTAGAGCCGTAGCTGCGACCGCCCTCAAACAGGCTGGCCATCCCTTTGAAACTTGATCCAGTTGTTTAGAAAAGTATGCCACAGGACGCTTCCAGGCACCTAATAGCTGGGTAAGCATTCCCAAAGCTACCCCTTTTCGTTCATGCACATACAGTTGGAACGGCTTAGATAGATCGGGCAAGCCAAGAGCTGGAGCTTCCATTAGCTTCCTTTTCAAGATTTTAAATGCCCTGTCCGCTTCTGGGGACCAATGAAAGGGGTCATGTTCTGCTCCCTTAACACATTCATACAGAGGTTTAGCCCACAGTCCAAACTCTGGAATCCATATTCTGCAAAAGCCTGCCATGCCCAGGAATGCCCTAAGCCTTTTGCGGTTGCTGGGGATTGGAACTTGGCAGATAGCCTCCTTCCTTTCATTGGAGAGCTGTCTTTCTCCCTGCCTGATGTGAAATCCCAGATATTGAACCTCTGAAAGAGCAATTTGGGCTTTGCTTTGAGATACCCTGTATCCTCGCAGTCCAATAAAGTTTAGGAGACTCACAGTAGCTTTGAGACAAGGGATTAGACCCACAGCAGCAATTAGCAAGTCATCTACATATTGCAACAAGAGGGCTTTGTCTGAATTATCCCACTCCTCCAAATCTCTGGCCAAAGCCTGGCCAAACAGAGTGGGGGAATTTTTAAATCCTTGAGCCAATACGGTCCAACAAAGCTGCTTTTTAACCCTTCGTTTGTCTTCCCATTCGAAGGAAAATATCTCCTGAGACTGGGTGTCAACTGGAATCGTGAAGAAAGCATCTTTTAAATCTAGGACTGAGAAATGGGTATATTGTCCCCCTATAGAGGCCAACAGGGTATACGGATTTGGAACCAGGGGGTGCAGAGTCTTAACCCGCTCATTAACTGCCCTGAGGTCCTGGACCAGCCGATATGTGCCATTGGGCTTTTGTATGGGCAGAATGGGGGTGTTCCAAGCTGACTGGCATTCTCGTAGTACACCGCACTCTAGGAACCGATCTATAGTCTCTTGTAGTCCCTCTCTGGCTTCCCTTTTAATCGGATATTGTTTGATCCGCACTGGGCTTTTTCCTGGGAGGAGCTGAATATGCACAGGGGTTTGTCGGTTTGCTTTCCCTGGGACCCCTGATGCCCAGACTAGAGGAAAAACCTGCTTTTCCCACTCACTCCACTCTGGGGCTTGCATAGCTGAGGGTTCAACTGCAAGGGTCATTATCCAAGCATTCTCAGTGGGTAAGGTAAGGGTTATATCATCTTGAGTGAAATGCAGGGTGGCACCTAAGCGACAAAGCAGGTCCCGTCCTAGTAGTGGTGTTGGACAATCAGGGAGGTAAACCAGCTTGTGTGATACAGTTCTGTTTCCCAAAGCACATTCCGCTGGGGCATATACTGGGCACTTGGTTCCTTTCCCTGTGGCACCCACCACTGTGAGGGATCCTGCCACTGGCAACTGTAGGGGTTTGTTTACAGCGGTCCTTGCTGCTCCAGAGTCTATTAAAAAGTCTATATCCACATCTCCCACCCGCACATTTACTCGGGGTTCCGGGGGTAGGGTGGTCCGTCTCCCCTGACACCCCTAATCTCGATCCTCCGCTGCCATCATAGGGGTACCTTCCCTTTCAGGGCATTCATATTTCCAGTGTCCCTCCTTACGACATATGGCACACTGGTTGCGACCCAGGCGCCCTTCCTGGGGACCAGGGCGTCCACATCCACGGCCTCTCATTCCCCGGCCCCTTCCACCTCTCTGTGGCCTTACTTTGCCGCCGGCCTGCACCGCTGCTACCATCATTTTCACTTGCCTTTTTTCCTTCTCTCCCTCTCTAAGGCTATAAGCCCTATTTGCAGTCTCCAAAATCTGAGCCATAGACATTCCCATTAAATCCTCCTTCTTCTGCAATTTCCTTTTAATATCAGGGGCCGCACGGCTGGTGAAGATACCCTTTATAATTGCCTCAGTTGCCTGATCATCTGGGTTTGCACTAGTAGTTTGCCTGATGGTATCCCGAATACGCTGCAGGAAAGCCCCTGGACTTTCTTTTGAGTCCTAGATTAGTTCATAAGGCTTAGCCCAATTGTTATGCCTGACAGCTGAGTGTCGGAGACCATGCATAAGCAGTTCCTTATAGGAGTTGAGCAGCCTCAGATCCCCCGCCTCATTCGGATTCCAGTGGGGGTCCCCTAGGGGGACAGCGACATCCGGCAACGGCTTGCCATCTCTATCCCCATCATACCTTTTCTGTGCTTCCTCCCTAGCCTTAGCTATAACCTGATTCCGCTCCACTTCAGACAACAGGGTTCTCATAAGTATATTACAATCATCCCAGTCAGGCTTATAACTTGCTAGACAACCTTCAAAAATAGAAATGAACTTGCTTGGATTCGTTGAGAATTCTCCAGCCTCTGCCTTGAAAGCGGCTAAATGTACAGGGTCAAAAGGTACGTGCGAAAATACAGATACTATCTGTGCTGCCCGCTCTTGCGTTCCTGGCCGAGCTACCACACTCTCAGTAATCAACGGATACAATCCCACGGGGGGGGCACTCTCTAAAGCCTGTGGGGGTGGAGGAGCCGAAGGGGACACCGATTCTGGCATTACAACAGTGGGAGGGTTCTGGGGTTTAGCAGCACATACTACCGAGTCTGTCGGAGTCAAATGGAACTTGAGCAAAATATCAGTCCTATTTCTTAACACCATAAACGTATACGCATAGAGATGTTCATTCCATTTACCTGTTCTCTGACAAAACAAAAGCAACTGAAGGATCGTGTTATAATTAAGTGATCCTTCCGGTGGCCACCTTTCTTGGCACTCCAGCTGGTACTGAGGCCAATCAACTGTACAGAACCTTTTCAATTTACTTTTAATTAACTGATCAGATCCAAACACCTTCCAGTTCACCAGAATGCATTCTAAGGGTGTACACTGTCCCCTGCCGGCTGTACTCTGTCCCTGCCCCATACTGAGGGAGACTCTGGGCGTCCCCAGGTCAAAACAGGCAGACTCTGGGTGTCCCCAGGTCAAAACAGATAAAGTCCCCACTGGACTGTTCCTACCTTATCCAAGGGTCCGGTTCTGCACCGTCGCTCTATCCACGGGACCGGTTCCCCACCCTGCTTCTCCACTGTCTGTGTGCGTTGCACCGTTGTGCCCTCCGGGGTCGAGCAAACCACGTCTCTGCCGAGGCCCCCCGATGAAGTCACCGGTGAGCGCTCTGGGCGTCGGTCGTCGTCGTAATCCGTCGGCCACCAGGAGGGATCCGGGCAAGGCTAAATTTCAGCCTCGAGCCCCACGTTGGGCGCCAAAACTGTCACCGCCTGAGGGGCTCGAGGCGGACTTCAAAGGGTCCGTTGGCCCGGTGTGCTTAGCACCAATAAAGACACCGAGGGGAGAAAGCAAGCCAAGTTTATTCCAGAGCTCTGAAATGACACTAGGAGACCAGCATGTCTCAAATCCAGTGCAACAAATACAAATAACTTTTACCTTTTTATACTTCAAGCAGTTTCTATGTAAGCCTCTGTCTGTTAACTCCCTAGTATTCCTCCCACCCCTCCCTTCTCTAGCCGTTACAATTAGAAAAGTTCCCATACGCCTGTGAGAAAACTTTCCCAGTCTCTGCGGCCTTGAGTTAGACATCTGCAAAACTAACTATTCCTCTTTCTTATCTCTATTATTTCTGCTAGTGTGAGTGAAACTGAAGCCATCTGCTAAAAACGCTGACCAATACATTTTTGCTGTAGCCTGTAAGCATTACACACAGAAGTAAGTGAGAGTTCACAAGATGGAGTCTGGGGGTTC
>NW_020706399.1:0-1163 GCF_002925995.2 Terrapene triunguis
CCGCCAGCTGCGGAGGAGCCTGTCGCCGAGGCCGCGCCGCCAGCTGCAGGGGAGCCTGTCGCCGAGGCTGCGCCGCCAGCTGCGGAGGAGCCTGTACTAGCGCTGCCAGATACCGAGGAACATGCTACCATTGCCATGGCATCCAGCGTGGAGGAGCTTCCCACTGACACTCCAGGTATGGAAGAGTTTCCCGTCCTTACAGCATCCAGACCAGAAGAGTTTAACACTGCTGTAATTTCCAGCACAAAGGAGCATGCTGCATCCCCACAAGAGATGGAAGAGCTGGCCACGGCCTTGCCATTCAGCATGGAGGAGCTGGCTGCATCATCTGGCCTGGAGGAGCCCATTGCCTCTGGCCAAGCACCCGGAGCATCATGTGCCTCAGAGCACAACACACAGATGCTTCCTGCAGCTGTGTTGGGAATGGAAGACCCCCCTCCTCTCTCACACCTCCTAGCAAAAGAACTATCTTCTACAGCATCTGGAGTGAAAGCGTTGACTATCACAATGGCTGACACAGAAGGGTCTCCTATCACAGTTCTTGTGGCGGAAAGGGCTCCTGCTGTAACAGATGGATTAGTTCCAGATAATGAGGTATTTGTTACTCAGTTCCTTACACGGGGTGTGTCAGACAGGAAATCCCTTCGTTTCTAGGGGTGGGGAGAGGAAGTCCTGACTCCTACCTAGCTGACAGTTTGCTCACACTTTTTGTGAGGTACAAACTGCACTAATTGTCCCCTCTGTCATATCAGTTTTCTGTATTGTAAACCTTGAGGTAGGTCTTTTCCCAATTAAAAAGAGTTCAATTTTGTAGGCCAGTGCTTTGGGGGTGGGAAATATGTATTTTTGCAAGCATGGGAGGTAAAATATGACAATTGTTAGATTATGAAAATTCTTTCCCTAAACTTTTCAAGTGACGTACTTATTCAAATACATTCTGCTTACTCAAAAGTAAATTAGAGATTGCTACGGGAAGATTTTTCTTGCTGGAGTAGATCCACCTTTTCAAATACAAAATGCTGTTACTAAAGAGAATCTGTAAAGCAAATTGAGTGAACACAAAGCATACATGCTATACAATAACCACTCATTTAAGGTTTTCTTAAATGAGAAAGAGGGGCAAAGATGTTCTGAAAGATCAGGAGAAAAATAAGTGTAATTCT
>NW_020706400.1:0-1101 GCF_002925995.2 Terrapene triunguis
GGGGAGCCTGTCGCCGAGGCCGCGCCGCCAGCTGCGGGGGAGCCTGTACTAGCGCTGCCAGATACCGAGGAACATGCTACCATTGCCATGGCATCCAGCGTGGAGGAGCTTCCCACTGAAGAGTTTCCCGTCCTTACAGCATCCAGACCAGAAGAGTTTAACACTGCTGTAATTTCCAGCACAAAGGAGCATGCTGCATCCCCACAAGAGATGGAAGAGCTGGCCACGGCCTTGCCATTCAGCATGGAGGAGCTTGCTGCATCATCTGGCCTGGAGGAGCCCATTGCCTCTGGCCAGGCACCCGGAGCATCATGTGCCTCCGAGCACAGCACACAGCTGCTTCCTGCAGCTGTGTTGGGAATGGAAGACCCCCCTCCTCTCTCACACCTCCTAGCAAAACAACTATCTTCTACAGCATCTGGAGTGAAAGCGTTGACTATCACAATGGCTGACACAGAAGGGTCTCCTATCACAGTTCTTGTGGCGGAAAGGGCTCCTGCTGTAACAGATGGATTAGTTCCAGATAATGAGGTATTTGTTACTCAGTTCCTTACACGGGGTGTGTCAGACAGGAAATCCCTTCGTTTCTGGGGGTGGGGAGAGGAAGTCCTGACTCCTACCTAGCTGACAGTTTGCTCACACTTTTTGCGAGGTACAAACTGCACTAATTGTCCCCCTCTGTCATATCAGTTTTCTGTATGGTAAACCTTGAGGTAGGTCTTTTCCCAATTAAAAAGAGTTCAATTTTGTAGGCCAATGCTTTGGGGGTGGGAAATATGTATTTTTGCAAGCATGGGAGGTAAAATATGACAATTGTTAGATTATGAAAATTCTTTCCCTAAACTTTTCAAGTGACGTACTTATTCAAATACATTCTGCTTACTCAAAAGTAAATTAGAGATTGCTACGGGAAGATTTTTCTTGCTGGAGTAGATCCACCATTTCAAATACAAAATGCTGTTACTAAAGAGAATCTGTAAAGCAAATTGAGTGAACACAATGCATACGTGCTATACAATAACCACTCATTTAAGGTTTTCTTAAATGAGAAAGGGGGGCAAAGATGTTCTGAAAGATCAGGAGAAAAATAAGTGTAATTCT
>NW_020706401.1:0-4996 GCF_002925995.2 Terrapene triunguis
AGCCAGGTTACCCGAGCTTCTTAACCCTTTACAGGTAAAAGGATTTGGAGTCTCTGTACACAGAGAGCTGTTACCCTTCCCTTCATAGTTATGACACGCCCCCCAAATCACAGATAGTGTTGGACGTTTGGTTCCACACTGGCTGTGATTTCTTCCTGGAGTTCTAGGAGAAAACAGAGTTAATAAGACACATGTACCTTTAGACATACTACTGATTATATAAAAACTAACAATATGTTTCATTTCAAGAACAATTGTTAACCAGTTAACTCTGGGAAACTTTCCCGGGAGAGTGCATCAGCCACTTTGTTAGAAGCTCCCGAAATGTGTTGTATTTCAAAATCAAAATCTTGGAGAGCTAAACTCCATCGAAGAAGTTTTTTGTTATTTCCCTTGGCGGTATGAAGCCACTGTAGCGCAGCATGGTCTGTTTGTAGTTGGAAACGCCGTCCCCAAACATATGGGCGTAGCTTTTTCAGCGCGTACACAATGGCGTAGCATTCCTTTTCGCTGATTGACCAGTGGCTTTCCCTCTCAGACAGTTTCTTGCTGAGAAACACGACAGGATGGAATTCTTGATCCGGTCCTTCCTGCATTAAAACTGCTCCCACGCCTCTCTCGGAAGCATCTGTGGTTACTAGGAACGGTTTGTTAAAGTCAGGGGCCCTTAGCACAGGGTTAGACATGAGTGTTGCCTTAAGCTGGTTAAAGGCCTTTTGACACTTATCAGTTCACTGAACTGCATTTGGCTGTTTTTTTCTGGTTAGGTCTGTCAGCGGGGCGGCGATTTGGCTGTAGTGTGGTACAAATCGCCTATAATATCCGGCCAAGCCTAAGAAGGATTGGACCTGTTTCTTTGACTTTGGAACCGGCCACTTTTGGATAGCATCCACTTTGGCCTGTAGGGGATTTATAGTTCCTTGACCCACCTGGTGCCCCAGGTACGTCACTCTGTTTTGGCCTATTTGACACTTTTTAGCCTTAACAGTTAGTCCTGCCTGTCGGATGCGCTCGAAGACTTTTCCCAGGTGCTCCAGGTGCTCTGTCCATGAATCAGAAAAAATGGCCACATCATTGAGGTAGGCAACTGCAGATTCTCCCAATCCCGCTAGGAGACCATCTACAAGTCTTTGGAAGGTGGCGGGTGCATTTCGCAACCCGAAAGGGAGTACATTGAATTCGTACACCCCTGCCTGGGTGACGAAGGCTGACCTTTCCTTAGCGGGTTCATCTAGTGGTACTTGCCAGTACCCTTTGGTTAAGTCTAAAGTAGAGATGAATTGGGCATGTCCCAATTTTTCCAATAGCTCATCTGTGCGTGGCATTGGATAGTTGTCAGGACGAGTTACAGCATTTAGCTTACGGTAGTCCACGCAAAAGCGTATTTCCCCATCTGGTTTGGGAACTAGAACCACTGGAGATGCCCATGCACTGTTAGAGGGGCGGATTATACCCATCTGTAGCATGTCCTGGATCTCCCTTTGTATAGCAGCTTGGGCATGAGGTGACTCCCGGTAGGATGGGGTTCTAATTGGGTGAGCATTACCTGTGTCAATGGAGTGGTATGCCCGTTCGGTCCGTCCTGGAGTGGCTGAGAAAATCGGTGCAAAGCTTGTGCACAGCTCCTTGATCTGCTGTCGCTGCAGACGTCCCAGGGTCGTGGAGAGGTTCACCTCTTCCACGCCACCATTCCTTTTTCCTTCGTAGTAGACACCTGCCGGCCACTCCGCGTCATTTGTTTCCTGGGCTGTAAACTGGCAAACGTTTAATTCTCTGGAATAAAAGGGCTTAAGAGAATTAACATGGTATACCTTAGGCTTTATGTTGGAGGTGGGGGAGGCTATGAGATAGTTAACAGCTCCTAGGCGCTCCTGGACCGTGAATGGTCCTTCCCACGACGCTTCCATTTTATGGGCCTGGAGCGCCTTTAAGACCATGACTTGGTCTCCTACTTTGAAGGACCGTTCTCTGGAATGTTTATCATTCCAGGCCTTTTGCTCTTCCTGAGCATCCTTTAGGTTTTCTTTAGCAAGGGCTAAAGAGTGTCGGAGGGTGTTTTGTAGGTTGCTTACAAAGTCTAGAATGTTAGTTCCTGGAGAAGGCGTAAACCCCTCCCATTGCTGCTTCACCAACTGTAATGGCCCCTTAACCTCGCGGCCATACACAAGTTCAAATGGTGAAAACCCTAAACTGGGATGTGGTACAGCCCTGTAGGCAAAAAGCAACTGCTGCAACACTAGGTCCCAATCATTGGAGTGTTCATTTACGAATTTACGTATCATGGCCCCCAAAGTTCCATTAAACCTCTCCACCAGACCATTGGTTTGATGGTGATGAGGGGTGGCAACCAAGTGATTCACCCCATGAGCTTCCCACAGGTTTTTCATGTTCCCTGCCAGGAAATTAGTTCCCGAATCTGTAAGGATGTCGGAGGGCCACCCTACCCTGGCAAAAATGTCTGCTAATGCCTGACACACACTTTTAGCCTTGGTGTTGCTTAAGGGTACAGCTTCCGGCCATCGGGTAGCAAAATCCATGAAAGTCAGTACGTACTGCTTTCCTCTGGGTGTCTTCTTTGGGAAAGGACCCAGAATATCCACAGCTACTCGCTGAAATGGGACCTCAATTATGGGTAGTGGCTGGAGAGGGGCTTTAACCTGGTCTTGGGGCTTTCCCACGCGTTGGCACACCTCACAAGACCGGACATAATTAGCAACGTCCTTGCCCATTCCCTCCCAGTGGAAGGACTTCCCCAACCGGTCTTTGGTTCTGTTCACCCCAGAATGGCCACTGGGATGATCATGGGCTAAGCTCAAGAGCTTTACCCGATACTTAGTGGGAACTACCAACTGTTTTTGAGGATGCCAGTCTTCCTGGTGCCCACCAGAAAGAGTCTCCTTGTATAAAAGTCCTTTTTCTACAACAAACCGGGATCGGTTAGAAGAGCTGAGAGGCGGTGGGGTGCTCCGCGCCGCCGCCCAAGCTTTCTGGAGGCTGTCATCTGCTTCCTGCTCGGCCTGGAACTGTTCCCTTGATGCTGGAGACATCAGTTCCTCCTTGGACTGTGGACTGGGGCTTGGTCCCTCTGGAAGCGATGCAGGTGCTGGGGCTGTTTCCATTGACTGTGAACCGCTGTCCTCTGGTGCACTATGTGGTATTTCAGGCTCTGGCTGAGCCTCTTGGGTAGGGTTATCTGCTGCTTCCGCCAGTTCAGGCTCGCTGGTGCCCTCTGGCATTGGAGTTGTAGACGGGGTTGCAAGCGCTGGACTCAGTGCTGGCAATGGTTCGGGTGCTGGTTGCGTTGCCAGTTCCGGTTCTGGGACTGGCTTTGGCTGGGTCTCTGGGATTGGATCCACTACGGCTGTTGCAGTCGTTGGCAGGGGATCCGGTTCCACCACCTGTGTTTGGGTCTCCGGTAACACCGACGGGGCTCTGGTGGACGGCTCAGGAACAGGGATGGGGGTGAAAGCTTGCTTAGCCTGGCTGCGGGTGACTATTCCCACCCTCTTGGCTAGCTTCACATGGTTGGCCAAGTCTTCCCCCAGCAGCATGGGGATGGGATAATTGTCATATACTGCAAAAGTCCACATTCCTGCCCAGCCCTTGTACTGGACATGCAACTGGGCTGTAGGCAAGGTTACAGACTGTGACACGAAGGGTTGAATTGTCACTGTAGCCTCCGGGTTGATGAGTTTGGGGTCCACTAGGGATTGGTGGATAGTTGACACTTGTGCCCCAGTATCCCTCCAAGCGATAACCTTCTTACCGCCCACTCTCAAGGTTTCCCTTCGCTCCGAGGGTATGAGAGAGGCATCTGGGTCTGGGGATCTTTGGTGTGACTGGGGTGTAATGAACTGTAATCGGTTGGGGTTCTTGGGGCAGTGAGCCTTTATATGCCCCAGTTCATTACATTTAAAACATCGCCCTGCTAAGGTGTCACCGGGGCGATGTTGGTTGGTGGAGACTGGTGGGGTGGGGTGAGAAGGCGTCTGGGGTTTCCCTTGGGATGTGGGTGGGGCCTTGGGTTGTCCCCGGTGGTAAGGTTTTGTTTCGGCTTGCCCCTTTTGATATTCGCTCCAACTGCTACTAGCTTTTTTCTTTTCTGTCACCTCCACCCATTTGGCTCCAATCTCCCCCGCCTCGGTTACAGTTTTGGGCTTCCCATCTAGGATGTACCTTTCTATTTCCTCAGGAACACCCTCTAAAAACTGCTCCATTTGCAATAGGAAGGGCAACTCTTCCGTAGATTTAACATTTGCTCCTGATATCCAGGCATCCCAATTTTTTTGAATGTGGTAGGCATGCCGGGTAAATGACACATCTGGTTTCCACCTTAGGGCTCTGAACCGCCGACGGGCATGCTCAGGTGTTAGCCCCATTCTGATTCTGGCCTTGTTTTTAAAAAGTTCATAACTGTTCATGTGTTCCTTAGGCATTTCAGCCGCCACCTCTGCTAAGGGTCCACTGAGCTGCGGTCTCAGCTCTACCATGTACTGGGTTAGAGGGATGTTGTATCCAAGGCAGGCCCTTTCAAAATTTTTTAAGAAGGCCTCAGTATCATCGCCTGCCTTGTAGGTGGGGAATTTCCTGGGATGGGAAGTGGTACCTGGAGAGGAGTTGTTAGGATGGTCTGCTGCATTCTGCCTAGTCCTTGCTGCTTCCAGTTCCATCTCTTTTTTGTGGGCCTCCTGTTTGGCTTTTTCTTTTCTTTCATGGGCCTCCTGTTTGGCTTTTTCTTCTCTTTCATGGGCCTCCTGTTTGGCTTTTTCTTTTCTTTTATGCTGCTCTGCCTCGAGTTTTTTAATTTCAAGCAGTCTCTGATGTTTTCTCTCGTTTTTTTCTGCTTCTAGTCTGGCCAGTTCTATTTTTTTAGTTAGTTCTTTGGCAGTCATTTTCCTGTTTTCTTGTGCTGGGTCACACCCTCTGCAGTTGACTGAGACTGGGATGTGTTCCCTGGTGAACACAGATCCAAACCCCCTTGGATCTTAAAACAAGG
>NW_020706402.1:0-1414 GCF_002925995.2 Terrapene triunguis
ATGTAACCCTTCTGCCCATCTAAGTTGGCAGCAACAAGGGCCGGGTTCTGTATCTAGGGGTTCCGTTTCAATAACACAATGCAAAACCGGCTCGAGCCCCCACCCAGTGACCTGGGACAATTACATACCACCCCCCTGGGTACCTCTAAGAGGCAATACTTCCCCTCTCGCAAGCACGGAGTCTGAGTGTAGCAGAAAATGTTTAATGACATGAGGTAAACGACATCAGCATAAAATTGGAAAAACACCACAAACAGGATTCATAACACCAACGATGAGCAAAACCCACCCCAGCAAATTGGGCTGTGTCCTTTCCCTTTGGTTCTTGAATCCAGCAACCCAAAAATCACCCAGAGTCCCCAAAGTCCAACATCCCCAAAGTCTCTGGGGTCCAGCAACCACCCAAAGTCCCAAAAGTTCAACGACCCCCAAATTCTCTGCCCCTGGTCAGTGCAGCCCCAGAGTAAAAGTGGGGGCACGCAGGGTGTTAAGGGGCACCTTACGTGATCCGAGGCTGGCCAGCCGTCTGTTTCTCCGTGGGGGTTCTGCCGCAGCCTTTACCACGAGCCAGTCCACTTTCCTGCCATCCCACGAACTGCTCCGCTCTACAAGCTGCTCCGCTCCGCTCCGCTCCGCTCACCGACCTGTGAGCCGTTCCAGCCGTCCCCGCAAACAGCTCCGCTCGCCGTTCCTAAGGCCACTCCAACCGGCCCCGCAAGGCTCCACACCGCTCGCTGCTCCTCCAGTCGTCCCCACAAATTGCTCCACCAGCTGCTGAGCAATATAGCTTCAGGCTCCCCCACTAGTTAACATAGCCTCAGTGATCTCAGCTCTTAATAACATCAGCTCTTTTGTGATTTCAGCTCTTAGTGATTTCAGCTCATAGTATAGTAGGGGAGCCCCAGTGCTGGTGCACCATTGGCCCAAAGTGAATTCAGCTCAGCAGCCTGTAACTAGACTCCTAAGGGAATCAAAGTTAGCTCTGATATTCCACAGTGGAGAGAGGAGATGGTGCAATTGGTGTTTCGGACCCTCAGAGGGGGCCCATACCATCAGGTACAAATACCTGTCCCCGTCCTCTCTCAATTCACTGGGTTTTGTAACCCATGCCCCTTGACAAGCAAATGCTACTTAGGTAATGGTGACGGATTCACTCAGTCCTTCTGTCATACAACAGTTTCACTGGCCTTGATTCACAGAATCAGGGTAACAAAACTTTATTCTTCCTGCCCCAATAATAGAGAAACTGGGGATCCCACACCAGCCAAAGTAACCACTTTCAGTTGCTGTGTTTCCTGCCAGGCGAGTGGGTGTGCCTATGCAAATAAGATCAGCCCCTGGAGTTCTTTTCCACACTCGCCATAATTCACCACCAGATGTCAGGGTAGAGCTCATCCTGACTCTGCTTACATCC
>NW_020706403.1:0-5758 GCF_002925995.2 Terrapene triunguis
CACCACCAGATGTCAGGGTAGAGCTCATCCTGACTCTGCTTACATCCTCCCCCCAGCTGAGAATTTGTCGTCCCGACAAATCACACTCCCTATTATACCAACTCACTGGTTCCCTCCAAAGGGCCTCAGATAGCCCACTTTAGCTTCCACAAGCCTGTGTGCTAAACATATTGGTTCCTCACTAGTCACCCCAGGTGCATCATAAGTCAACCGTTTTACTGGCCTTATTACCCTGTCTCGTCTATTGAGAATCTCTGTTGCCGTGGTAGGGGGGACAGCCTCTTGAACGACGGATGGAGAGGTTTCCTTTGAGGGCCCCTCAGCTATTGGTATAGGCTCCTGCATTTCTAGTTCTAACAGTGGAGGGTCCAAGGTGCCCAGGACATCCTCCACCTGTATGTCTCCACTGTCCAATAACCTGGGTGTGTCATCACATGGGGGTCCCACCAGTGGCTCAGGGGTGTCAGGAATGGGCCTAAATACTTCTGCCATGGGGTTTAGGGCGGAAGAGGAGGAGCTCTCTTTTGATTCAGCTGATCGAGACTGAAATCTTGTCTCCATCCCAGGATACACCATGGTTGTGTCTTCCTCCTCAGACTCACTCTCGGATGTGCTGCATGGGGGTAGGTTAGCTGCAGGGGGCTGGCTGTCCACGTTGGAGGGCGGCTTTGGTCCAGCACCTTCATTCTGCCCAGTTGCCCTGTTGTGGCCCATCTCATACGGGGTGCCTACCAATTCCCCCACCGGGAGCAAAAGGTTTCTATGCACTGTCTTTGTCTGCCCTGGACCTTCTTCAGGTTTGATCTTGTAGACCGGCAGGTCCCCTAGCTTTTCCATCACCAAGTAAGGTATTGCCTTCCATCTGTCAGCTATCTTGTGTTTGCCAGCAATACCCAAATTTCGCAGCAGGACTCTGTCCCCCGGCTGGAGTTCTTGCAGACGTACCCTAGCATCATATCGATGTTTGTTGCGGTCTGCGTTCTTCCGAGCCGCAGATGTAGCTAAGTGATAAGCATCCCGCAGCTTTTCTCTCAGTCGGGATACATATTGCTGATGAGTTTCATAGCTATCTCCATCCTCTGATACACCAAAGCACAGGTCTATGGGTAATCTTGGTTCTCGCCCAAACATTAAGAGATATGGGGTGACCCCCGTAGCATCGTTCTTTGTGGCGTTGTAGGCGTGCACCAGATATGCAACATGTTGGCTCCAGGTTGCTTTCTGCTCTGGTCGCAAAGTCCCCAACATATCTAATAGGGTTCGATTGAACCTCTCTGGCTGAGGATCACCTTGCGGGTGATAAGGCGTTGTTCTAGACTTCTTAATTCCCGCTATCCTCAGCACCTCCTTCAGAAGGTGACTCTCAAAGTCCCGCCCCTGATCCGAGTGTATCCGGGCTGGGAATCCATAAACTGAAAAATATTTTTCCCACAGTACTCGAGCGACAGTGGTGGCCCTCTGATCACGCGTGGGATATGCCTGCGCATATCGCGTATAATGGTCAGTCACTACTAGAATGTTCCCAATATTCCTCTTGTCTACTTCTAAAGACAAGAAATCGATGCATACCAGTTCCAAAGGTTTGGTGCTGGTGATGTTCTTGAGATATGCAGCCCTCGTGGGCAGAGTCTTCCTTTGAACACATCGAGCGCAAGTCTCACATTTCCTACGAACATCTTCAGCCATCCGGGGCCAATAGAATCTACTACGAAGAAGTTCCAGGGTCCTCTCCATCCCTAAATGTCCGAAGTCATCATGCAGGGCCCTCATGGCCAGGGCTCTGTACTCTTTTGGCAGCACTAGTTGTGCTCGTTGCTTTTGTAAAGGGTCGGTGGTCATTCGATGTAACACTCCCTGGATCAGTTTTAGTTTGGTCCATTCTCTCAATAGTAGTTTACCCTCCGGGTTAGGGGGGACAACCGCAGCTGGGCTTCGCCCCTCCCTTTTGGCAAGTAGTGTATCACGAATGTCAATATCTTGCAGCTGGGCTTCTTGCCAGTCAGCCGCATTGAGCACGGGCAAGGGAGATTGGTCCAATGCAATATAGTTCACAGACGCAGAAGGCACGCAGTCAGGGGGCAGGCCCAAAGCTTCAGCAACACATCCATGAAGACTCTCATGGGCCTCTGGCTCTCGGCGACTCACACTGCAAATAGCCCTCACTCCATCCATGGGTATCATAGCCACTTCAGGTGCCTGCGGACGCCTGGACAATGCATCTGCATCTACATTGCTTCTCCCTGATCGGTATTGAATGCTGAACTCATAGCTAGCCAAGGCGGCCACCCATCTCTGCCCGGTAGCATCCAACTTAGCACTTGTTAACACGTAAGTCAATGAGTTGTTGTCTGTCCACACCTGGAACTGAGCACCATACAAGTAGTCTCGAAATTTCTCAGTGATGGCCCATTTCAAGGCCAAGAACTCCAGCTTGTGGATGGGATAGCGAGTTTCACTGTCAGACAGTCCTCGGCTGGCAAAGGCTACGGGTTTATGTTTGCCTTCCACTTCCTGGTACAGTACTGCTCCCAGACCCTCCAAACTGGCATCAGTATGTAGGATAAACGGTTTGCTCGGATCAGCAAAGACTAGGACGGGGGCATGAGTTAGGCGAGTAATGATTTCCTGAAAAGCCCTCTCACATCTCTCGTCCCACCTTGGCCCAAACGGTTCGAAGGGGCCATAGTGTCTCTGCACAGGAGGCTTTGGAGGCTTCCTCTTATTCTTGGTCTTAGATTTGTTCTTGTTGGACTGGTATCCCCTGGTAAGATCATTCAGGGGTTTTACAATCGTAGCGTAGTTCTTCACAAATCTACGGTAGTAGCCACTAAATCCAAGAAAGGTCTTGAGTTCTCTGTAGTTACTTGGATGTGGCCAGGTAGTGAGTGCTTCTATTTTGTCAGGATCAGTACTCACACCCTCCTGGGACACGATGTGACCCACATACTTCACTGAGGTTCGGCAGAACTGGCATTTGTCAATTGAAAGCTTCAAACCATACGCCTCCAACCTATCAAGCACTTTAAGAAGTCTTTCTTCATGCTCCTCCAAGGTTCTTCCAAACACAATCAGGTCATCCAAGTAAACTAACACTTGCAGTAAGTTCATGTCTCCCACGACTTTCTCCATAAGACGTTGAAATGTGGCAAGTGCCCCAGAAATCCCTTGGGGCATGCGTTCGAACTGGTAGAACCCTAACGGGCAGATGAAGGCTGTCTTCTCCTTATCTTCTTCTCCCAGAGGGATCTGGTAGTATCCACTCCGAAGATCCAACACAGAGAACCACTGGCTACCCAGCAAACAGTCCAAGGCATCTTGTACTCGAGGCATGGTGTATTGGTCAACTGTAGTGCGCCTGTTTAGGGTGCGGTAGTCAATACACATCCGGATTTTCCCACTCTTCTTACGAACCACCACAATGGGAGAGGCGTAGGGACTTCGGGACTCTGTAATGATACCATTCGCGATCAGCTCTTGAAGATGATGGCGTACGTCTTCCATCTCAGAGAGAGCAATCCTCCTAGATCTCTCCCGGAAGGGTCGGGGATCTTGTAGCCTGATGTGGTGTTCCACTCCTTTGGCACATCCCACGTCCCACTCATGCAGTGAGAATACCTTGGATCTCTCACAAAGCTTCTTCCGCAGGCGATCCTTCCACTCCTCAGGCAATGGTGAGTCCCCAAAGTCAAACTTTGCGGGGTCCATCACTGGAACTTCAGCTTCACACTGGGGTCTCACAATGGTTTCAGGCTCAAAGATGTCTGCAATCTTCTGCCCTGGTTTTACAAACACGTCACGGCGTGTTTCATTAGCAATCAGTATAGTCACCTCTTCCTGGGCTTCAGCAGGTAGGGTTATGACTCCACTGAGAACCAGCACTCCTTCTGGGAGCCCTCCCTCGGTCGGCTGCTCTACCATTGCTAATGTTCCCTTACTGTCTTTTAGGCAGGTACTCATGACAATCACTTCCTTTTCTGTCATTGCAGGAACCACTAAGGGGGTTGTGCCCATGTACTTCAGCGCCCCAATCGGTAGCTCAGATGTCTCCTTTTTAGCACCCTCAATCTTCCTATAGGCTTCAGCACAAAGCGTATGGATCATCAGGGTATTCAGGTACTGGTCCCCAGCCTGTCGTCTGCAGTAGTCCGCGAGCACCTTGAAGAGACTGGAGTTGGTCCCTATCAGCACAGACACGTCAGAGGTCCCTTTAGGGTCAGGGCATATTAATGCAGCTGTGTCCACCTCTTCTCTTACCCCAGCAACCTCCTCTGGGAATTCCAGGTGCACTATGACATACCCTTGGTAGGGGTATTCATCCATGCTGAGGCCACACAGACCAACGCCAGTCAGTGGCTGTATAGGCAGGTGCCTAAGCATCTGTTGGTAGAATGACTGAAATATAATAGTCACTTGAGATCCAGTGTCAAGCACGGCTTTACACTCCACCCCTTCAATCTTCACCATGACCTCTGCTCGAGGCCCTATCAGTCCTGCGGGGATCCCAGCTGGACGGTCGTTTCTGGGGGAATCTTCAACTCCTGCAGGCCTGGGTGGTCCCCGCCCCCGGACTCTCTGGCAGCTACCGGATCTCTCCCAACTGATCCTCAGCTTTCCATACACTAAGGAGGGGTTTTCTTCATTATGGCACTTGCCAGCACTGTGTCCGTCCTGACCACATCGGTAGCAGAAGAATTGTCCTTTCCCCCTTCGCCCAGGTGGGATGGTGGCTCTAAATGCTGACTTCTCCATCGCCACAGTCAGAGGCGCCTTATTCCTGGAAGTCTTAGCTCGGTCAATGGTGCTTTGCAGTTCAGCTATCCGTTCTGTCAGGACCTGCATTTGTTGGGCAAGTTCCTCTGTGGTGCTCACCATCAGTACACTGGCCATTTGCAGTGGTGTTGTGCCGGCTGGCTCCAATGTTTGGGCTTCCCAAAACTCACTGGCAGCCTGCCTTTCTTCCTCTTCTCTGACCTCCTTTATCAGCTGGGAATAACTTGGGGGATGTTCCCGTCGTTCTCTTAGCCGGAGATGGAGTAGAATCGGGTTCTGATACTGAGCTCCTCTTACAATTTGAGCCAGTCTGGTCCGATCCATCTGTTCAGCAGTCACTGCTCCCCTCATGACAGCTCTCTGAAGCAGTCTCTCCAGCCTCTGTATATAGGCTGAAATCTTCTCGCCAATTTGCTGTCGGGAATTAAGGAACTTACAGTAACTGTCTTCAGGGCCCTCTACGCTCCCAAAGGTATGATCAAGGGCCTCTAGGCAGTCCTTCACACTGACCCCAGGGTCAATGAGCTTCAGGGTGCGAATCACATCTAATGCTGGGCCACTAAGGCTCTCTATTAGACGTCTTCGCTTTTCTGCTTCAGGTACGGCCCACTCCTGCAGCATTTCAGTGGTATGCTCCAACCAGGGTTCGAACTCCTCTACCCCAGCAAATAATCTTAACTCACGACAAGAGTTTAACATAGCCTGGGACAGCACAACCTTTTCCAATATTTGCCCCAGTGCTTTTGCCCAATCATTGGCTGAGGCTGCGGCCCCTGAGCTAGAGGCTGCAGGGCCGGGGCCCAACAAACCTGACATATTAGCCATTATACAAACAGTAATTTCCTCAAAATATAACCACAATTGTTTCCCAATGCAGTGGAACACTCAACAGGTGCTTGCGAGGGGTACTGACCCAGGGAATCCCGGACGAGCCCCCAAAAATGTAACCCTTCTGCCCATCTAAGTTGGCAGCAACAAGGGCCGGGTT
>NW_020706404.1:0-1151 GCF_002925995.2 Terrapene triunguis
AGTCAGATGGGGCAAAAATATGCCACCTGTCAATCAAACTTTTCGATTTAGCTGGACGGTGCTGAGCACCTGCTGACTTCATTGGGAATTCATAGATTCATAGATTCATAGATTCTAGGACTGGAAGGGACCTCGAGAGGTCATCGAGTCCAGTCCCCTGCCCGCATGGCAGGACCAAATACTGTCTAGACCATCCCTGATAGACATTTATCTAACCTACTCTTAAATATCTCCAGAGATGGAGATTCCACAACCTCCCTAGGCAATTTATTCCAGTGTTTAACCACCCTGACAGTTAGGAACTTTTTCCTAATGTCCAACCTAGACCTCCCTTGCTGCAGTTTAAGCCCATTGCTTCTTGTTCTATCCTTAGAGGCTAAGGTGAACAAGTTTTCTCCCTCCTCCTTATGACACCCTTTTAGATACCTGAAAACTGCTATCATGTCCCCTCTCAGTCTTCTCTTTTCCAAACTAAACAAACCCAATTCTTTCAGCCTTGCTTCATAGGTCATGTTCTCAAGACCTTTAATCATTCTTGTTGCTCTTCTCTGGACCCTTTCCAATTTCTCCACATCTTTCTTGAAATGCGGTGCCCAGAACTGGACACAATACTCCAGCTGAGGCCTAACCAGAGCAGAGTAGAGCGGAAGAATGACTTCTCGTGTCTTGCTCACAACACACCTGTTAATACATCCCAGAATCACGTTTGCTTTTTTTGCAACAGCATCACACTGTTGACTCATATTTAGCTTGTGGTCCACTATAACCCCTAGATCCCTTTCTGCCGTACTCCTTCCTAGACAGTCTCTTCCCATTCTGTATGTGTGAAACTGATTTTTTTTTCCTAAGTGGAGCACTTTGCATTTGTCTTTGTTAAACTTCATCCTGTTTAACTCAGACCATTTCTCCAATTTGTCCAGATCATTTTGAATTATGACCCTGTCCTCCAAAGCAGTTGCAATCCCTCCCAGTTTGGTATCATCCGCAAACTTAATAAGCGTACTTTCTATGCCAATATCTAAGTCGTTAATGAAGATATTGAACAGAGCCGGTCCCAAAACAGACCCCTGCGGAACCCCACTCGTTATGCCTTTCCAGCAGGATTGGGAACCATTAATAACAACTCTCTGAGTACGGTTATCCAGCCAGTT
>NW_020706405.1:0-6371 GCF_002925995.2 Terrapene triunguis
TGGGAACCATTAATAACAACTCTCTGAGTACGGTTATCCAGCCAGTTCCTATGCCCATGTTGATTTTCTTATGCATGTGAATGTGCTTAATCTTCCCTGGTGTCCGTGCGCCACAGTGAGACAAGCGATAGGCAAATTCTTTTACCTGAAGATCAAAATGCTCTTTGTGACATCACAACTGATTGCTGTAGAATTGACTAATATCACAGTGAGAGAGGATTAGGAGGCTTCAGGTGGGGAATAAGCAGCAGGAGCCAATGATCTCTTATGAAACAAGGCTCTTGTTTTCATGCAAATAACCCCAGATAAAAAAAAGGAGGGGAAAGTCCAGGAAAAGGAGAATACAGAAACAGAGCTGTTTTCAGAATGTCAGACTTGTCACATTAAAACAGACCAAACATCTATCTGGTCTGATCTCCTGCTTGTGAAAATGATTGATGTTGAACATTTCAGAAGAAAGCAAGCTCACCTCCAGTCCACCCCCAGTCCCCTAATTGGACAATATTATACCACTGGGAGAAATTTCTTCCCAGCTCCTGCAAGTGATCAACTTATACCCTGAAGGAGGAACTACAGCCCTTGTACATTTCTTGTAGCTAGTGTAACTGGGGTAGTTATTATTCATGCAGATGATATCCTAATAATACTTTGCACTTACACAACATCTTTCATTGTATAATCTGAAAAGTGCTTTATAAAAGGTGAGGATTTTATCCCTGTTTGCAAATGGGGAAACTGAGGCACAGCATTCAACATTTCTAGTGTGTCCCAGCTAGTCAGTGATGGAGCTGAAAACTAATCCAGTTCTGCTGACTCTCACTCCTGCTCTAATTGCTAGGCAATGCTTCATCCTGCACTAGTATTTAATCCTTTCGTCTGTCTATGCAGTAAGCATAAGGCATAGAGAACCGAGCACTTGCTTGGGAGTCAGTAGACCTGGATTTTATATCCAGCCCTGCCACTGATTTGCTGTGTGGCCTTTGGCAGGTAATTCCTTCTCTATGTGCTTCTGTTTCCTCTCATCCTCCCACTCCTTGCTTTGTTGTGTTTATTGAGATTCAGGGTTGTTTGGCTCTAAATGTTTGTTCAATGACTAGCACCATGGGATTCCAATCTCAGTTGGGTCATTGCTGTAATACAAATATTAATAATCACTTATAAAGCACTTACCACCCAATTTTTTTTATTCTTATTAAACTTTGCCTCAGTGATATCCTGCAGCAGTGAATCCCACAGGTTAACTGCACATTGTATAAAATGTGTGTCCTAGTATCTGTTTTTCAAATGTGTTGCCTATGAGTGACATCTGATTCTTTTTTATTAGAGGAACGAGGAAATTGGAATACCTATCTCTCTTTCTCTGTAATGTTCTTGCCTGTATCCTATCTCTTCTTAGTTACATTTTCCAATCTAAATAGTCCTGACTGTTAAAATCACTTTTAATATGGGCGCTGTCCCTCGTAACTACCCATGCCTCTAATCATATTCTTTACCCTTCTCTGTTAGTATGTTGCTAAGTTATTTCTAAGTATAATGTGTGCCAAAGTTTTTCATGAGATGCCACTGACCCAGTAAACTAAGCAAGCTGAATGGAGCAATGTAGTTTTATGACAGTAGAACACTGAAAGTAAACAATAGGAGGAGCAAAGGAGAGAAAGTGGCTAGGGTGCTAGCCTGGGACTTGGGAAACCAGAGTTCAATTCCTTTCTCTACCAAAGACTCCCTGTGTGACATTTGGCAAGTCATTTAGGGACAGGTATATAATAGTATGTAGGCACTGAACTCCCATTGAAATCAATACCTTTAAAAATCTAGTCTTTAGTCTCCCTGTGCCTCAATTTCTCATCTGTAAAATCGGGATAACAGCACTTCCCTACTTTACAGGGATGTTGTGAGGATAAATACATAAAAGATAGTGAGGCTCTCAGGTATTAAGGTAACAGGCCATATAAGTACCTTGCACAAATTGAAGGAAGACTGTATTCCATAACTTACTTATTTGTTATTTCTATTATTATTTTATTAATATAAAGTTGTATTACATTGTTTTAAGAGTTCAAGTCTTTAGAAAATTAGCTACGAATTTTAGCTCAGGGAAGTGTTCCTTTTCAAAAGCTATCAAAACCTCTATCACACCGAGGACATGTAGTGGACAGAGCCTTGGGATTGGGACTAAGGGCTTTTCTTCATTACGGGGAGATCGACGCTGCTGCAATCGATGCTGTGGGTGTCGATTTAGTCTAGTGAAGACCCGCTAAATCGACGGCAGAGCACTCTCCAGTCGACCCCGGTACTCCAGCTCTCCCAAAAGAGTAAGATAAGTCGATAGGAGAGTGTATCCCATCGACACAGCGCAGTGAAGACAGTGTGGTAAGTCGACCTAAGCTACGTCAACTCCAGCTACTTTATTCACCTAGCTGGAGTAGCATAACTTAGGTCGACTTATCCCGGTAATGAAGACAAGCCCTAAGAAAGAATAACCCTGTTTAGTCTTCTTTTTATTGCCTCTCTGTGATTAGCAGCTCTATGAAACTCAGCAACCTGTGACCATTTGGGTGTGGAGAGTGGGGTTCTTTCGGATGTATTTGCATATTTGTTTTGAGGTTCAATTGAACCCCAAAACCAGAAGCAAAACTGAGCCCACACCAAGTTTCATCTGGTTTTGGATGGAGCCATTTGAAACCCTAAATCAATGGCTCTCAATCCTTCCAAACCACTGTACCCCATTCAGGAGTTTGATTTGTCTTGCAGGCCCCCATGTTTCACCTCATCTAAAAACTACTTGCTTACAAAATCAGACATAAAAATACAAAAGAGTCCCAGCACACTATTACTGAAAAATTGCTTACTTTCTCATTTTTACCATATAATTATCAAATAAATCCATTGGAATATAAATATTGTACTTACATTTCAGTGTATAGTATATAGAGCAGTATAAACAAATCATTGTCTGTATGAAATTTGTGTTTGTACTGACTTTGCTAGTGCTTTTTATGTAGCCTGTTGTAAAACTAGGTAAATATCTAAATGAGTTGATGTACCCCCTGGAAGACCTCAGCGTACCCCCAGGGGTACCTGTGCCCCTGGTTGAGAACCACTGCCCTAAATTACCCCAGGCAGCTACAAAGCCTAGCCACAGAACATCCGTGAATCTGACCCAAGTTTGGGGCTTTGTTACAAGACACATGGGAAAGCTGCAGTAATAGCAAACAAAATACAGATATTGTCCTTATAAGGGGTGCTTGTCTAGAAGAAGAGGATGGGACAACTTTTCTTGCCCTTATAAGACAGAGCAAGCCTGGGAGAATAAGAGCTTAACCGCGAGAGGTACTGAGCACCCACTGCTTCTGTCTCCTCCACCTGCGCCTGTAGCCAGACAGAGCGCCTGAGCATGGATGCTTCTACCCAGATCCTGGTGTGGTTTTGCAGAGACTGTAACTTGCAATTTCCACTTACTGATATCCAGGCTGGGGGGACCATCCAATGTGAAAGGTGCCTGCTGGTGGAATCTCTCAGGCAGCAGGTGGGAGAGCTACAGGAGGAGGTGGCTAGGTTGAGAAGCATCCGAATCCACGAGCAATTCCTGGACAGTGTCCATGTGGAGACAGCTGAGGTAGCTGTCCCAGGACACAGGACTGCTGATACACCACTGGTGGAGGAGGAGATGGCTCAGGGTGGACACTGGCAGCTGGTTACTTCTGGCAGCAGGCAGTGCTCCACCCCTGCTCCGAACCCTCCCGCTGTGGTAATAGGTAACCGTTATGCTCTTCTTGATACAGGAAAGAAGGCATCACCCCCTACAGTAAAGGAGGAGAAGCCTCGTACCCCTAAGGCTGGGAGGTCTGCTGCCACCACTGCGAATAGGAAACGTAGGGTAGTGGTGGTCGGAGACTCTCTGCTGAGGGGGACGGAGGCGCCCATCTGTCGCCCTGACATTTCATCTCGGGAGGTATGCTGCCTGCCGGGAGCCCGTATCCGAGACGTTACGGAGGCATTGTCGAGGATTATCCAGCCCTCTGACTACTACCCCATGCTACTCATCCATGTGGGCACAAATGATACTGCGCGGTGTGACACTGAGCGGATCAAGAGTGACTACAGGGCTCTGGGAGTACGGGTGAAGGAGTTTGGAGCGCAGGTGGTATTCTCTTCGATTCTTCCTGTCAAAGGTAGGGGCCCGGGCAGAGACAGATGCATCATGGAGGTGAATGCCTGGCTGCGAAGATGGTGTCGCCAGGAGGGCTTTGGCTTCCTAGACCACGGGATGCTATTTGAGGAAGGACTGCTAGGCAGAGATGGCGTTCACCTTTCGAGGAGGGGAAAGACCCTATTTGGACACAGACTGGCTAACCTAGTGAGGAGGGCTTTAAACTAGGTTCGACGGGGACAGGTGAGCAAAGCCCGCAGGTAAGTGGGGAACATGGAGACCTGGGAGATGGGTCGGAGACGAGAGGGAGTGTGGGCTATATTGGCAGAGAGAAAGGAGGGTCAGGACAAAACCGGGAGGAAAGATCAAACCAGTATCTTAGATGCCTATATACAAATGCGAGAAGTATGGGTAATAAGCAGGAAGAACTGGAAGTGCTAATAAATAAATACAACTATGACATTGTTGGCATCACTGAAACTTGGTGGGATAATACACATGATTGGAATGTTGGTGTGGATGGATACAGCTTGCTCAGGAAGGATAGACAGGGGAAAAAGGGAGGAGGTGTTGCCTTATATATTAAAAATGTACACACTTGGACTGAGGTAGAGATGGACATAGGAGACGGAAGTGTTGAGAGTCTCTGGGTTAGGCTAAAAGGGGTAAAAAACAAGGGTGATGTCATGCTAGGAGTCTACTACAGGCCACCTAACCAGGTGGAAGAGGTGGATGAGGCTTTTTTTAAACAACTAACAAAATCATCCAAAGCCCAAGATTTGGTGGTGATGGGGGACTTCAACTATCCGGATATATGTTGGGAAAATAACACAGCGGGGCACAGACTATCCAACAAATTCTTGGACTGCATTGCAGACAACTTTTTATTTCAGAAGGTTGAAAAAGCTACTAGGGGTGAAGCTGTTCTAGACTTGATTTTAACAAATAGGGAGGAACTCGTTGAGAATTTGAAAGTAGAAGGCAGCTTGGGTGAAAGTGATCATGAAATCATAGAGTTTGCAATTCTAAGGAAGGGTAGAAGGGAGAACAGCAAAATAGAGACAATGGATTTCAGGAAGGCGGATTTTGGTAAGCTCAGAGAGCTGATAGGTAAGGTCCCATGGGAATCAAGACTGAGGGGAAAAACAACTGAGGAGAGTTGGCAGTTTTTCAAAGGGACACTATTAAGGGCCCAAAAGCAAGCTATTCCGCTCGTTAGGAAAGATAGAAAATGTGGCAAAAGACCACCTTGGCTTAACCACGAGATCTTGCATGATCTAAAAAATAAAAAGGAGTCATATAAAAAATGGAAACTAGGACAGATTACAAAGGATGAATATAGGCAAACAACACAGGAATGCAGGGGCAAGATTAGAAAGGCAAAGGCACAAAATGAGCTCAAACTAGCTACGGGAATAAAGGGAAACAAGAAGACTTTTTATCAATACATTAGAAGCAAGAGGAAGACCAAAGACAGGGTAGGCCCACTGCTTAGTGAAGAGGGAGAAACAGTAACAGGAAACTTGGAAATGGCAGAGATGCTTAATGACTTCTTTGTTTCGGTCTTCACCGAGAAGTCTGAAGGAATGCCTAACCTAGTGAATGCTAATGGGAAGGGGGTAGGTTTAGCAGATAAAATAAAAAAAGAACAAGTTAAAAATCACTTAGAAAAGTTAGATGCCTGCAAGTCACCAGGGCCTGATGAAATGCATCCTAGAATACTCAAGGAGCTAATAGAGGAGGTATCTGAGCCTCTAGCTATTATCTTTGGAAAATCATGGGAGATGGGAGAGATTCCAGAAGACTGGAAAAGGGCAAATATAGTGCCCATCTATAAAAAGGGAAATAAAAACAACCCAGGAAACTACAGACCAGTTAGTTTAACTTCTGTGCCAGGGAAGATAATGGAGCAAGTAATTAAGGAAATCATCTGCAAACACTTGGAAGGTGGTAAGGTGATAGGGAACAGCCAGCATGGATTTGTAAAGAACAAATCATGTCAAACCAATCTGATAGCTTTCTTCGATAGGATAACGAGTCTTGTGGATAAGGGAGAAGCTGTGGATGTGGTATACCTAGACTTTAGTAAGGCATTTGATACGGTCTCGCATGATATTCTTATCGACAAACTAGGCAAATACAATTTAGATGGGGCTACTATAAGGTGGGTGCATAACTGGCTGGATAACCGTACTCAGAGAGTTGTTATTAATGGTTCCCA
>NW_020706406.1:0-3073 GCF_002925995.2 Terrapene triunguis
TGGGAACCATTAATAACAACTCTCTGAGTACGGTTATCCAGCCAGTTATGCACCCACCTTATAGTAGCCCCATCTAAATTGTATTTGCCTAGTTTGTCGATAAGAATATCATGCGAGACCGTATCAAATGCCTTACTAAAGTCTAGGTATACCACATCCACAGCTTCTCCCTTATCCACAAGACTCGTTATCCTATCGAAGAAAGCTATCAGATTGGTTTGACATGATTTGTTCTTTACAAATCCATGCTGGCTGTTCCCTATCACCTTACCACCTTCCAAGTGTTTGCAGATGATTTCCTTAATTACTTGCTCCATTATCTTCCCTGGCACAGAAGTTAAACTAACTGGTCTGTAGTTTCCTGGGTTGTTTTTATTTCCCTTTTTATAGATGGGCACTATATTTGCCCTTTTCCAGTCTTCTGGAATCTCTCCCATCTCCCATGATTTTCCAAAGATAATAGCTAGAGGCTCAGATACCTCCTCTATTAGCTCCTTGAGTATTCTAGGATGCATTTCATCAGGCCCTGGTGACTTGCAGGCATCTAACTTTTCTAAGTGATTTTTAACTTGTTCTTTTTTTATTTTATCTGCTAAACCTACCCCCTTCCCATTAGCATTCACTAGGTTAGGCATTCCTTCAGACTTCTCGGTGAAGACCGAAACAAAGAAGTCATTAAGCATCTCTGCCATTTCCAAGTTTCCTGTTACTGTTTCTCCCTCTTCACTAAGCAGTGGGCCTACCCTGTCTTTGGTCTTCCTCTTGCTTCTAATGTATTGATAAAAAGTCTTCTTGTTTCCCTTTATTCCTGTAGCTAGTTTGAGCTCATTTTGTGCCTTTGCCTTTCTAATCTTGCCCCTGCATTCCTGTGTTGTTTGCCTATATTCATCCTTTGTAATCTGTCCTAGTTTCCATTTTTTATATGACTCCTTTTTATTTTTTAGATCATGCAAGATCTCGTGGTTAAGCCAAGGTGGTCTTTTGCCACATTTTCTATCTTTCCTAACGAGCGGAATAGCTTGCTTTTGGGCCCTTAATAGTGTCCCTTTGAAAAACTGCCAACTCTCCTCAGTTGTTTTTCCCCTCAGTCTTGATTCCCATGGGACCTTACCTATCAGCTCTCTGAGCTTACCAAAATCCGCCTTCCTGAAATCCATTGTCTCTATTTTGCTGTTCTCCCTTCTACCCTTCCTTAGAATTGCAAACTCTATGATTTCATGATCACTTTCACCCAAGCTGCCTTCTACTTTCAAATTCTCAACGAGTTCCTCCCTATTTGTTAAAATCAAGTCTAGAACAGCTTCCCCCCTAGTAGCTTTTTCAACCTTCTGAAATAAAAAGTTGTCTGCAATGCAGTCCAAGAATTTGTTGGATAGTCTGTGCCCCGCTGTGTTATTTTCCCAACATATATCCGGATAGTTGAAGTCCCCCATCACCACCAAATCTTGGGCTTTGGATGATTTTGTTAGTTGTTTAAAAAAAGCCTCATCCACCTCTTCCACCTGGTTAGGTGGCCTGTAGTAGACTCCTAGCATGACATCACCCTTGTTTTTTACCCCTTTTAGCCTAACCCAGAGACTCTCAACACTTCCGTCTCCTATGTCCATCTCTACCTCAGTCCAAGTGTGTACATTTTTAATATATAAGGCAACACCTCCTCCCTTTTTCCCCTGTCTATCCTTCCTGAGCAAGCTGTATCCATCCACACCAACATTCCAATCATGTGTATTATCCCACCAAGTTTCAGTGATGCCAACAATGTCATAGTTGTATTTATTTATTAGCACTTCCAGTTCTTCCTGCTTATTACCCATACTTCTCGCATTTGTATATAGGCATCTAAGATACTGGTTTGATCTTTCCTCCCGGTTTTGTCCTGACCCTCCTTTCTCTCTGCCAATATAGCCCACACTCCCTCTCGTCTCCGACCCATCTCCCAGGTCTCCATGTTCCCCACTTACCTGCGGGCTTTGCTCACCTGTCCCCGTCGAACCTAGTTTAAAGCCCTCCTCACTAGGTTAGCCAGTCTGTGTCCAAATAGGGTCTTTCCCCTCCTCGAAAGGTGAACGCCATCTCTGCCTAGCAGTCCTTCCTCAAATAGCATCCCGTGGTCTAGGAAGCCAAAGCCCTCCTGGCGACACCATCTTCGCAGCCAGGCATTCACCTCCATGATGCATCTGTCTCTGCCCGGGCCCCTACCTTTGACAGGAAGAATCGAAGAGAATACCACCTGCGCTCCAAACTCCTTCACCCGTACTCCCAGAGCCCTGTAGTCACTCTTGATCCGCTCAGTGTCACACCGCGCAGTATCATTTGTGCCCACATGGATGAGTAGCATGGGGTAGTAGTCAGAGGGCTGGATAATCCTCGACAATGCCTCCGTAACGTCTCGGATACGGGCTCCCGGCAGGCAGCATACCTCCCGAGATGAAATGTCAGGGCGACAGATGGGCGCCTCCGTCCCCCTCAGCAGAGAGTCTCCGACCACCACTACCCTACGTTTCCTATTCGCAGTGGTGGCAGCAGACCTCCCAGCCTTAGGGGTACGAGGCTTCTCCTCCTTTACTGTAGGGGGTGATGCCTTCTTTCCTGTATCAAGAAGAGCATAACGGTTACCTATTACCACAGCGGGAGGGTTCGGAGCAGGGGTGGAGCACTGCCTGCTGCCAGAAGTAACCAGCTGCCAGTGTCCACCCTGAGCCATCTCCTCCTCCACCAGTGGTGTATCAGCAGTCCTGTGTCCTGGGACAGCTACCTCAGCTGTCTCCACATGGACACTGTCCAGGAATTGCTCGTGGATTCGGATGCTTCTCAACCTAGCCACCTCCTCCTGTAGCTCTCCCACCTGCTGCCTGAGAGATTCCACCAGCAGGCACCTTTCACATTGGATGGTCCCCCCAGCCTGGATATCAGTAAGTGGAAATTGCAAGTTACAGTCTCTGCAAAACCACACCAGGATCTGGGTAGAAGCATCCATGCTCAGGCGCTCTGTCTGGCTACAGGCGCAGGTGGAGGAGACAGAAGCAGTGGGTGCTCAGTACCTCTCGCGGTTAAGCTCTTATTCTCCCAGGCT
>NW_020706407.1:0-3345 GCF_002925995.2 Terrapene triunguis
GTGGGTGCTCAGTACCTCTCGCGGTTAAGCTCTTATTCTCCCAGGCTTGCTCTGTCTTATAAGGGCAAGAAAAGTTGTCCCATCCTCTTCTTCTAGACAAGCACCCCTTATAAGGACAATATCTGTATTTTGTTTGCTATTACTGCAGCTTTCCCATGTGTCTTGTAACAAAGCCCCAAACTTGGGTCAGATTCACGGATGTTCTGTGGCTAGGCTTTGTAGCTGCCTGGGGTAATTTAGGGCAGTGGTTCTCAACCAGGGGCACAGGTACCCCTGGGGGTACGCTGAGGTCTTCCAGGGGGTACATCAACTCATTTAGATATTTACCTAGTTTTACAACAGGCTACATAAAAAGCACTAGCAAAGTCAGTACAAACACAAATTTCATACAGACAATGATTTGTTTATACTGCTCTATATACTATACACTGAAATGTAAGTACAATATTTATATTCCAATGGATTTATTTGATAATTATATGGTAAAAATGAGAAAGTAAGCAATTTTTCAGTAATAGTGTGCTGGGACTCTTTTGTATTTTTATGTCTGATTTTGTAAGCAAGTAGTTTTTAGATGAGGTGAAACATGGGGGCCTGCAAGACAAATCAAACTCCTGAATGGGGTACAGTGGTTTGGAAGGATTGAGAGCCATTGATTTAGGGTTTCAAATGGCTCCATCCAAAACCAGATGAAACTTGGTGTGGGCTCAGTTTTGCTTCTGGTTTTGGGGTTCAATTGAACCTCAAAACAAATATGCAAATACATCCGAAAGAACCCCACTCTCCACACCCAAATGGTCACAGGTTGCTGAGTTTCATAGAGCTGCTAATCACAGAGAGGCAATAAAAAGAAGACTAAACAGGGTTATTCTTTCTTAGGGCTTGTCTTCATTACCGGGATAAGTCGACCTAAGTTATGCTACTCCAGCTAGGTGAATAAAGTAGCTGGAGTTGACGTAGCTTAGGTCGACTTACCACACTGTCTTCACTGCGCTGTGTCGATGGGATACACTCTCCTATCGACTTATCTTACTCTTTTGGGAGAGCTGGAGTACCGGGGTCGACTGGAGAGTGCTCTGCCGTCGATTTAGCGGGTCTTCACTAGACTAAATCGACACCCACAGCATCGATTGCAGCAGCGTCGATCTCCCCGTAATGAAGAAAAGCCCTTAGTCCCAATCCCAAGGCTCTGTCCACTACATGTCCTCGGTGTGATAGAGGTTTTGATAGCTTTTGAAAAGGAACACTTCCCTGAGCTAAAATTCGTAGCTAATTTTCTAAAGACTTGAACTCTTAAAACAATGTAATACAACTTTATATTAATAAAATAATAATAGAAATAACAAATAAGTAAGTTATGGAATACAGTCTTCCTTCAATTTGTGCAAGGTACTTATATGGCCTGTTACCTTAATACCTGAGAGCCTCACTATCTTTTATGTATTTATCCTCACAACATCCCTGTAAAGTAGGGAAGTGCTGTTATCCCGATTTTACAGATGAGAAATTGAGGCACAGGGAGACTAAAGACTAGATTTTTAAAGGTATTGATTTCAATGGGAGTTCAGTGCCTACATACTATTATATACCTGTCCCTAAATGACTTGCCAAATGTCACACAGGGAGTCTTTGGTAGAGAAAGGAATTGAACTCTGGTTTCCCAAGTCCCAGGCTAGCACCCTAGCCACTTTCTCTCCTTTGCTCCTCCTATTGTTTACTTTCAGTGTTCTACTGTCATAAAACTACATTGCTCCATTCAGCTTGCTTAGTTTACTGGGTCAGTGGCATCTCATGAAAAACTTTGGCACACATTATACTTAGAAATAACTTAGCAACATACTAACAGAGAAGGGTAAAGAATATGATTAGAGGCATGGGTAGTTACGAGGGACAGCGCCCATATTAAAAGTGATTTTAACAGTCAGGACTATTTAGATTGGAAAATGTAACTAAGAAGAGATAGGATACAGGCAAGAACATTACAGAGAAAGAGAGATAGGTATTCCAATTTCCTCGTTCCTCTAATAAAAAAGAATCAGATGTCACTCATAGGCAACACATTTGAAAAACAGATACTAGGACACACATTTTATACAATGTGCAGTTAACCTGTGGGATTCACTGCTGCAGGATATCACTGAGGCAAAGTTTAATAAGAATAAAAAAAATTGGGTGGTAAGTGCTTTATAAGTGATTATTAATATTTGTATTACAGCAATGACCCAACTGAGATTGGAATCCCATGGTGCTAGTCATTGAACAAACATTTAGAGCCAAACAACCCTGAATCTCAATAAACACAACAAAGCAAGGAGTGGGAGGATGAGAGGAAACAGAAGCACATAGAGAAGGAATTACCTGCCAAAGGCCACACAGCAAATCAGTGGCAGGGCTGGATATAAAATCCAGGTCTACTGACTCCCAAGCAAGTGCTCGGTTCTCTATGCCTTATGCTTACTGCATAGACAGACGAAAGGATTAAATACTAGTGCAGGATGAAGCATTGCCTAGCAATTAGAGCAGGAGTGAGAGTCAGCAGAACTGGATTAGTTTTCAGCTCCATCACTGACTAGCTGGGACACACTAGAAATGTTGAATGCTGTGCCTCAGTTTCCCCATTTGCAAACAGGGATAAAATCCTCACCTTTTATAAAGCACTTTTCAGATTATACAATGAAAGATGTTGTGTAAGTGCAAAGTATTATTAGGATATCATCTGCATGAATAATAACTACCCCAGTTACACTAGCTACAAGAAATGTACAAGGGCTGTAGTTCCTCCTTCAGGGTATAAGTTGATCACTTGCAGGAGCTGGGAAGAAATTTCTCCCAGTGGTATAATATTGTCCAATTAGGGGACTGGGGGTGGACTGGAGGTGAGCTTGCTTTCTTCTGAAATGTTCAACATCAATCATTTTCACAAGCAGGAGATCAGACCAGATAGATGTTTGGTCTGTTTTAATGTGACAAGTCTGACATTCTGAAAACAGCTCTGTTTCTGTATTCTCCTTTTCCTGGACTTTCCCCTCCTTTTTTTTATCTGGGGTTATTTGCATGAAAACAAGAGCCTTGTTTCATAAGAGATCATTGGCTCCTGCTGCTTATTCCCCACCTGAAGCCTCCTAATCCTCTCTCACTGTGATATTAGTCAATTCTACAGCAATCAGTTGTGATGTCACAAAGAGCATTTTGATCTTCAGGTAAAAGAATTTGCCTATCGCTTGTCTCACTGTGGCGCACGGACACCAGGGAAGATTAAGCACATTCACATGCATAAGAAAATCAACATGGGCATAGGAACTGGCTGGATAACCGTACTCAGAGAGTTGTTATTAATGGTTCCCA
>NW_020706408.1:0-4517 GCF_002925995.2 Terrapene triunguis
GAACAGGTTTGCGAACAGGGGCTGCTAACAGGGAGTTTCGCAAGGGAGTTCTCCAGGTGAAGGAGGAGCAATACAGCACCCTTTTGGGGTAAGTGACTGTCTGCAGTGTGTGTTTGTTTGTGTTTGGGGGTTACTTGCTGTGTGCTGAGCTTGTGTTTGTCAGTCTGTTTGTTTGTTTGGTTGTTTGAAGGACCGTGTGCTGTGGCTGACAGTTGGAAGCTGTGAGCTTCAAAGGAAGGTTTGAAACCAGGAAGCCTCTGGTAATTGGCTGAGCCTTACTCAGTGGGCGGGGCATTCATACAGGCCAGGGCTTTATAAAGCAGCGCACAAGCGACCAGGGAGCGTTTGCGAACAGGGGCTGCTAACAGGGAGTTTCGCAAGGGAGTTGGGAAGGGGAGCAGGAAGGGGCGAGGGTCCCTTGCCGGTTCTATCTGTTTTCCCTTTATTCCCCTTACAACTTTAAACTTCTTGCTTAAACAACCCTTTCAGCGGACAGGGGGCTGCAGACGGGAGTTTGACAGAGGGAGGCTTACGATGGTTAGGAAGACCCGCAACACCTGTGCCAGCACTGCTTCTGTCTCCTCCACCTGCGCCTGTAGCCAGACAGAGCGCCTGAGCATGGATGCTTCTACCCAGATCCTGGTGTGGTTTTGCAGAGACTGTAACTTGCAATTTCCACTTACTGATATCCAGGCTGAGGGGACCATCCAATGTGAAAGGTGCCTGCTGGTGGAATCTCTCAGGCAGCAGGTGGGAGAGCTACAGGAGGAGGTGGCTAGGTTGAGAAGCATCCGAATCCACGAGCAATTCCTGGACAGTGTCCATGTGGAGACAGCTGAGGTAGCTGTCCCAGGACACAGGACTGCTGATACACTACTGGTGGAGGAGGAGATGGCTCAGGGTGGACACTGGCAGCTGGTTACTTCTGGCAGCAGGCAGTGCTCCACCCCTGCTCCGAACCCTCCCGCTGTGGTAATAGGTAACCGTTATGCTCTTCTTGATACAGGAAAGAAGGCATTACCCCCTACAGTAAAGGAGGAGAAGCCTCGTACCCCTAAGGCTGGGAGGTCTGCTGCCACCACTGCGAATAGGAAACGTAGGGTAGTGGTGGTCGGAGACTCTCTGCTGAGGGGGACGGAGGCGCCCATCTGTCGCCCTGACATTTCATCTCGGGAGGTATGCTGCCTGCCGGGAGCCCGTATCCGAGACGTTACGGAGGCATTGTCGAGGATTATCCAGCCCTCTGACTACTACCCCATGCTACTCATCCATGTGGGCACAAATGATACTGCGCGGTGTGACACTGAGCGGATCAAGAGTGACTACAGGGCTCTGGGAGTACAGGTGAAGGAGTTTGGAGCGCAGGTGGTATTCTCTTCGATTCTTCCTGTCAAAGGTAGGGGCCCGGGCAGAGACAGATGCATCATGGAGGTGAATGCCTGGCTGCGAAGATGGTGTCGCCAGGAAGGCTTTGGCTTCCTAGACCACGGGATGCTATTTGAGGAAGGACTGCTAGGCAGAGATGGTGTTCACCTTTCGAGGAGGGGAAAGACCCTATTTGGACACAGACTGGCTAACCTAGTGAGGAGGGCTTTAAACTAGGTTCGACGGGGACAGGTGAGCAAAGCCCGCAGGTAAGTGGGGAACATGGAGACCTGGGAGATGGGTCGGAGACGAGAGGGAGTGTGGGCTATATTGGCAGAGAGACAGGAGGGTCAGGACAAAACCGGGAGGAAAGATCAAACCAGTATCTTAGATGCCTATATACAAATGCGAGAAGTATGGGTAATAAGCAGGAAGAACTGGAAGTGCTAATAAATAAATACAACTATGACATTGTTGGCATCACTGAAACTTGGTGGGATAATACACATGATTGGAATGTTGGTGTGGATGGATACAGCTTGCTCAGGAAGGATAGACAGGGGAAAAAGGGAGGAGGTGTTGCCTTATATATTAAAAATGTACACACTTGGACTGAGGTAGAGATGGACATAGGAGACGGAAGTGTTGAGAGTCTCTGGGTTAGGCTAAAAGGGGTAAAAAACAAGGGTGATGTCATGCTAGGAGTCTACTACAGGCCACCTAACCAGGTGGAAGAGGTGGATGAGGCCTTTTTTTAAACAACTAACAAAATCATCCAAAGCCCAAGATTTGGTGGTGATGGGGGACTTCAACTATCCGGATATATGTTGGGAAAATAACACAGCGGGGCACAGACTATCCAACAAATTCTTAGACTGCATTGCAGACAACTTTTTATTTCAGAAGGTTGAAAAAGCTACTAGGGGTGAAGCTGTTCTAGACTTGATTTTAACAAATAGGGAGGAACTCGTTGAGAATTTGAAAGTAGAAGGCAGCTTGGGTGAAAGTGATCATGAAATCATAGAGTTTGCAATTCTAAGGAAGGGTAGAAGGGAGAACAGCAAAATAGAGACAATGGATTTCAGGAAGGCGGATTTTGGTAAGCTCAGAGAGCTGATAGGTAAGGTCCCATGGGAATCAAGACTGAGGGGAAAAACAACTGAGGAGAGCTGGCAGTTTTTCAAAGGGACACTATTAAGGGCCCAAAAGCAAGCTATTCCGCTGGTTAGGAAAGATAGAAAATGTGGCAAAAGACCACCTTGGCTTAACCACGAGATCTTGCATGATCTAAAAAATAAAAAGGAGTCATATAAAAAATGGAAACTAGGACAGATTACAAAGGATGAATATAGGCAAACAACACAGGAATGCAGGGGCAAGATTAGAAAGGCAAAGGCACAAAATGAGCTCAAACTAGCTAAGGGAATAAAGGGGAACAAGAAGACTTTTTATCAATACATTAGAAGCAAGAGGAAGACCAAAGACAGGGTAGGCCCACTGCTTAGTGAAGAGGGAGAAACAGTAACAGGAAACTTGGAAATGGCAGAGATGCTTAATGACTTCTTTGTTTCGGTCTTCACCGAGAAGTCTGAAGGAATGCCTATCCTAGTGAATGCTAATGGGAAGGGGGTAGGTTTAGCAGATAAAATAAAAAAAGAACAAGTTAAAAATCACTTAGAAAAGTTAGATGCCTGCAAGTCACCAGGGCCTGATGAAATGCATCCTAGAATACTCAAGGAGCTAATAGAGGAGGTATCTGAGCCTCTAGCTATTATCTTTGGAAAATCATGGGAGACGGGAGAGATTCCAGAAGACTGGAAAAGGGCAAATATAGTGCCCATCTATAAAAAGGGAAATAAAAACAACCCAGGAAACTACAGACCAGTTAGTTTAACTTCTGTGCCAGGGAAGATAATGGAGCAAGTAATTAAGGAAATCATCTGCAAACACTTGGAAGGTGGTAAGGTGATAGGGAACAGCCAGCATGGATTTGTAAAGAACAAATCATGTCAAACCAATCTGATAGCTTTCTTCGATAGGATAACGAGTCTTGTGGATAAGGGAGAAGCTGTGGATGTGGTATACCTAGACTTTAGTAAGGCATTTGATACGGTCTCGCATGATATTCTTATCGACAAACTAGGCAAATACAATTTAGATGGGGCTACTATAAGGTGGGTGCATAACTGGCTGGATAACCGTACTCAGAGAGTTGTTATTAATGGTTCCCAATCCTGCTGGAAAGGCATAACGAGTGGGGTTCCGCAGGGGTCTGTTTTGGGACCGGCTCTGTTCAATATCTTCATTAACGACTTAGATATTGGTATAGAAAGTACGATTATTAAGTTTGCGGATGATACCAAACTGGGAGGGATTGCAACTGCTTTGGAGGACAGGGTCATAATTCAAAATGATCTGGACAAATTGGAGAAATGGTCTGAGTTAAACAGGATGAAGTTTAACAAAGACAAATGCAAAGTGCTCCACTTAGGAAGAAAAAATCAGTTTCACACATACAGAATGGGAAGAGACTGTCTAGGAAGGAGTACGGCAGAAAGGGATCTAGGGGTTATAGTGGACCACAAGCTAAATATGAGTCAACAGTGTGATGCTGTTGCAAAAAAAGCAAACGTGATTCTGGGATGTATTAACAGGTGTGTTGTGAGCAAGACACGAGAAGTCATTCTTCCGCTCTACTCTGCTCTGGTTAGGCCTCAGCTGGAGTATTGTGTCCAGTTCTGGGCACCGCATTTCAAGAAAGATGTGGAGAAATTGGAAAGGGTCCAGAGAAGAGCAACAAGAATGATTAAAGGTCTTGAGAACATGACCTATGAAGGAAGGCTGAAAGAATTGGGTTTGTTTAGTTTGGAAAAGAGAAGACTGAGAGGGGACATGATAGCAGTTTTCAGGTATCTAAAAGGGTGTCATAAGGAGGAGGGAGAAAACTTGTTCACCTTAGCCTCTGAGGATAGAACAAGAAGCAATGGGCTTAAACTGCAGCAAGGGAGGTCTAGGTTGGACATTAGGAAAAAGTTCCTAACCGTCAGGGTGGTTAAACACTGGAATAAATTGCCTAGGGCGGTTGTGGAATCTCCATCTCTGGAGATATTTAAGAGTAGGTTAGATAAATGTCTATCAGGGATGGTCTAGAC
>NW_020706409.1:0-3177 GCF_002925995.2 Terrapene triunguis
CCAGGCCGCCTCGCTACAAAACCAATAACAGTTCAAGGCAGGCCCTTGGGCAGGGATCGAGCACACAAATAATAGTTCAGAGCTCAGGCCCTTAGGCAGGGATTGAGCACACAAATAATAGTTCAGAGCTCAGGCCCTCAGGCAGGGATTGAGCACACAAATAATAGTTCAGAGCTCAGGCAGGGAGGAGGAGAGACTGCCACCCGGCGTGGGGTGGCAGGGGGGAACACAGGCCCACCCACTCCACTGTGTTCCAGCCTGGGGCCCTATCAGCAGCAGTCTGTCTGCCGCGGGGTCAGTGGGGATCCTGACCGCAACACACTGACATGGGTTTGGGCTCTGCTATCCCCGGGCCACTTCCCATCTCCTCCTCCATGGGTACCTGCACATCCTGAGCCTCATCTGCCGAGTCCCAGAACATGGGTTCCTCCGGGCCCCGAGTGCTGTGTAGGTTGGTCAGTTCCTCCGGACCCTCGGCGGCGGGAAGCTCAGGCCGCTCCTCTGGATACCGGGCTCTGGGCAGGCTCGGCCAGTCCTCCGCAGGATACCGGGCTCTGGGCAGGCTCAGGCCAGCGGGAGCTCGGGCACCAGTGTCTGTCCTCTCCCGCTGCCGGCCAGCTACTGAGCGCTGTGGCTTGGCCTTTATACTTCCTGTCCCGCCCCTTGACTTCCGGGGGGCGGGGACAGGCGGTGGTGACTCCGCCCACTCTGGTGGTTGTTCTGGCTCGTCCCTTACAGGGGCGACTGGGAGCCAGGCCGCCTCGCTACACGCCCCCCCCCTCAAGGCTGGCTCCCGGGTACCGGGGCCAGACCCTTCCATACCCCCCAGGCGGGAAAGGAAGTTGGCGTTCGCGTGGTCTTTCCCGGCCCGATGGTGAACGGTGAAGGCATAAGGTTGCAGCACCAAGTACCACCGCTGCAGCCGCATATTATGGTCCTTCATGGAGAGCAGAGTGGTCGGTGACCAAGATGAAAGGGGCTCCTAGGAGGTAGTAGCGCAGGGCGTCGCGCAGGGCGTCACAAGCCCACTTCGCGGCTAGGGCTTCCTTTTCCACCACCGCATAGTTCTTCTCTCGGGGGAACAGCTTCTGACTGATGTAGAGGACCGGATGCTCTTCCCCGCCGACCTCTTGGGAGAGGACCGCCCCGAGTCCCACCTCCGAAGCGTCCGTTTGCAGGACAAAGGTCCGGTTAAAATCGGGGCTATATAAGACTGGCTCTTGGCAGAGGCTTGTTTTGAGGGTTTGGAAGGCCTCGTCACACTCGCGGGTCCAGACCACTTGCCGCGGGCTTTCCTTAGTCAAGAGCCCCGTTAAGGGGGCGGCAATCGCCGCAAATTGGGGAATGAAGCGTCGATAATACCCCACCAGCCCCAGAAACTGGCGTACCTGCCGTTTCGTGGCGGGCGGGGGGCAGGTTGCAATGGCCTGAACCTTGTCCACCAGCGGTTTTACCTGTCCATGTCCGATAGCGTACCCCAGATCCTTGGTTTCTTGTCGGCCGATGCAGCACTTCTTCGGGTTGGCCATTAGCCCGGCCGCCCGCAGGGACCTCAGGACGGCTGCGACCCTTTCTAGATGGTTCTCCCACTGCGGACTGTAAATGACCACGTCATCCAAATAGGCCGCTGCGTAGTCTTGGTGGGGTTGGAGGAGGCGGTCCATCAGGCGCTGAAACGTGGCCGGGGCCCCGTGGAGGCCGAAGGGCATTCGGGTAAACTGGTATAGGCCCGTAGGGGTGGCGAACGCAGTCTTCTCCCTGGAAGCAGGTTCCAGGGGGATTTACCAATACCCCTTGCTAAGGTCAAGGGTCGTGATGTAGCGGGCTCCTCCTAACCGGGCCAACAGCTCGTCTATCCGGGGCATGGGGTAGGCATCGAACTTGGAGATGGCATTCACGCGCCTGAAGTCGATGCAGAACCGTTGGGAGCCGTCGGGCTTTGGTACCAGCACGACTGGGCTACGCCACTCGCTGTGTGAGGGTTCAACCACCCCCAGGTCCAGCATCGCCCGTACCTCCTCATCCACGACGCATCTCTGGTGATACGGCAAGGGCCTGGTCGCGCCCTGAATCACCACCCCCGGCTCAGTCTGGATCCTATGGTATACCAGGGTGGTGGCTCCCGGTTGGGCCGTGAAGGTGTGGGGGAAGGCTCGTAGGAGGCACCGGGTTTGCTTGAGTTGGTCCTCCGTTAGGGTCTCCCCAAGTTGGGGTTCCTCAGGGTCCTGGGTAGGGGCTATCTGGGGCCCTAGCTCGGGTTCTGGTGGGTAGGGGTTAATCAGAAGCCCTTCCCGTTCTCGCCAGGGTTTGAGCAGGTTGACGTGGTACCGCTGTATCCTCTTCTTCTGATCGGGCTGGTCGATCTCATATGTAACCGGGCCCACCTTCCAGACCACCTCATACAGCCCTTGCCAGCGAGCCAGAATCTTCGACTCGCTGGAGGGGAGGAGGAGTAATACCCGGTCTCCGGGTAAAAAGTCCCGTGTTTGGGCGTCCTGGTTGTACGTCTGGGCTTGCGCCTCCTGGGCGGCTTTCAAATTCTCTCGTGCCCGGGCTCCAGCCTGCTTAAGACGCTCCTGGAGCTGGAGCACGTACTTTAAGAGACCCTGGGTCGGTGAGGGGGTTTGCTCCCAAGTTTCCCTCATTAGGTCCAATAGGCCCCGCGGTCGACGGCCGTACAGCAGTTCGAACGGTGAGAAGTTAGTCGACGACTGGGGGACCTCTCGGACCGCCAGGAGCAAGGGTGGGAGTAGCTGATCCCATCGACGAAGGTCCTCCTGGGGAAACTTACGGAGCATGTCTTTTAGGGTCCGGTTGAACCTCTCGACCAGCCCGTCAGTCTGGGGATGATAGACTGACGTTCGCAGTTGCTTGACCCCCAGAAGTTCACACACCTGCTGGAGCAACCGCGAAGTAAAGTTCATCCCCTGATCCGTAAGGATCTCACGGGGTAGGCCGACGCGGGCAAAAACCTTCACCATCTCATCGGCGATGGTGCGGGCTGTAATGTTTCGGAGGGGAATTGCCTCGGGGAACCGGGTGGCATAGTCTAACATCACTAAGATGTATTGAAATCCCGCACTGCTCTTGGGAAGAGGCCCCACCAGGTCCATGGCCACGCGCTCGAAGGGCACCAGGGAGAACGTCTATGAATTTTTAAAGGTACATAAAGAGATC
>NW_020706410.1:0-2129 GCF_002925995.2 Terrapene triunguis
CCAGGCCGCCTCGCTACAAAACCAATAACAGTTCAAGGCAGGCCCTTAGGCAGGGATTGAGCACACAAATAATAGTTCAGAGCTCAGGCCCTTAGGCAGGGATCGAGCACACAAATAATAGTTCAGAGCTCAGGCCCTCAGGCAGGGATTGAGCACACAAATAATAGTTCAGAGCTCAGGCAGGGAGGAGGAGAGACTGCCACCCGGCGTGGGGTGGCAGGGGGGAACACAGGCCCACCCACTCCACTGTGTTCCAGCCCGGGGCCCTATCAGCAGCAGTCCATCTGCCGCGGGGTCAGTGGGGATCCTGACCGCAACACACTGACATGGGTTCGGGCTCTGCTATCCCCAGGCCACTTCCCATCTCCTCCTCCATGGGTACCTGCACATCCTGAGCCTCGTCTGTCGTGTCCCAGACCACGGGTTCCTCCGGGCCCCGAGCGCTGTGTAGGTTGGTCAGTTCCTCCGGACCCTCGGCGGCGGGAAGCTCAGGCCACTCCTCCAGATACCGGGCTCTGGGCAGGCTCAGCCAGTCCTCCTCAGGAAACCGGGCTCTGGGCAGGTTCGGCCAGTCCTCTGCAGGATGCTAATTCCCTGGACGACCAGCAGGAGGTGCTGCAGGGGTGAGTCAGGACCTCTTACAGGCAGTCATGTCCAAACTTCTTGTATTTGTGGCACACAAGGCTCTAAATCAGGACCTTCCAGGGTGATTGTGTTAAGAAGGAAATTTGCATATGAATCTGCAAGGATAGTTGTCCTCTGAGCTGCACCCTGCAATTTTTAAACAGAAGGATTGGAACCTGTTACATCCAGGGAGGAAGGGAAATCAAGATAGGCATCTGGTTGCTCTACCTGAGCCCATGGGAGCACCTAGCAAGTGATGGCTCCTCTCCTTGACACAGAAAAGGTGGAAAAAGATGAAAACTTGAGAACCAACCGCCATATACAACTCCCTGATTCCCTGCCATGCTTGAGGTCTGCTCTAACTTGTGCCAGCTGGCTATGGTCCCCATGGCAACATACACCAGCAGGGGATAGATGAAGCACAGCACACTCCCTCCCCCTCGCCTTTGCCTCTACACCATGAACTGTGGAGTGGGAGGCATAAGAGCCAGTTATGCTGACTCTATGGCTGCTGGGGACAATTCGACTCTGGGGTAATCTCCAGCAGAGTACTTGTGGGTGATGTCTGCCCCTTTGTACTGCCTAATCCGTGCAAAGGGGGAATGAACCAGGGCAGAAAATCTACCTATAGTATTACATTGTGTCTCCTTAATCTTAGTGAAAGACTATGTTGGTCCTTCAGGCTAAAAAAGTTGGACACCCCTGAATTAAGAGGGCAATGCCAAGATCAGCAGCCACATCCTCAGCTGCTGTTTGTCACTCCATAATGAAGCAACTCTGATTGACATCAGTTTAGCATCTGCCACAATATATTATATGTGGAGCTGGTAGCACTGCCTATAGTTAAGGTTGCCCAGTGCTTTCCATTATAAGATGCTGTTTTCAGTTGCTTATAACTTTGCCAAAATGTAACTGTTCAGCTTGAAATTTTCTACCCCTGGTGTCTGCCTCAGGCTGAATGTTTTGGGAAAGTTTCAGCAAAACTGGTCAGCCGTTTCCAAGAATGAGAGTAGGGGAAAATACATTGTTTTGCTTATTTTAAAAATATTCTTACACCTGTTTGGTTGAGAAGTTCTAGCATCAACATGCTTCAGATCAGAGGCTTAAAACTTGGCAGGGAGAGAGGGGGTCACCCTGATGTCAGGGATGTGCCTTTTGTTGTCCCCATGTTAATTTCCCCTAATTTGGCCAAGTTATAAGCCTCTGGGAAAAAAAATCTCAGTTTGCATAAGCTCAGTAGAGACTTCCTACAGCGTCACTGCTAAGAACTCCAAAGATTCCATTTGCATTGAGCATGTGCCAGCCCAGGACTGAGCTGGACTTTCCTTGCAGTTGCTGTCTGCAGCTGCTGCTGCGATGCCAGGCACAGGAACCAAGAATAGGCGGACTGTCTCTCCTGTATTTCCAGTGGTCCTCCTGGTAATGCCTAGGCAACATGGAGGAGAAGGAATAGGATGCCTGACTGACATGGAGAATGGTGAGGCAGGCAGGAGCAAGAGGTTGGA
>NW_020706411.1:0-1462 GCF_002925995.2 Terrapene triunguis
CACCAGGGAGAACGTCTATGAATTTTTAAAGGTACATAAAGAGATCCCTATTAAAAGCTAATCTCTACCCTCTCTCTCTCACTCCACTGGAGTGACTGGTTCATCTCTCTGGCTTCTATTCATAAGTCTTTTGGGTAAAATCTGATCAAAAGGTTGGCATATGCCTACCATTTTAGAATACCTCTAAAAGGAGAGGGTGTTCATGGCAGAAGATGGTATTGCGCAGAGTGAACATCTGAAGTTAACTATAGGAGCCAAGAAAAGAGAGCCAAATTCATTCCTGGTGTAATTTTGTTGATTTCAATAGAATTATCTAGTGATTAATTTGATCCTTGGGCCCTTAAATCTGCATTTAATGGCTATATTCATCTTAGGCACCTGAACGTTCACTTGAGACACCTACAAGCAGATTTAGTCAGACATAAGTGCTTATATTTGAATACCATGTGAGGCAGTCATGTCCAAACTTCTTGCATTTGTGGCACACAAGGCTCTAAATCAGGACCTTCCAGGGTGATTGTGTTAAGAAGGAAATTTGCATATGAATCTGCAAGGATAGTGTGTCCTCTGAGCTGCACCCTGCAATTTTTAAACAGAAGGATTGGAACCAGTTCCATCCAGGGAGGAAGGGAAATCAAGATAGGCATCTGGTTGCTCTACCTGAGCCCATGGGAGCACCTAGCAAGTGATGGCTCCTCTCCTTGACACAGAAAAGGTGGAAAAAGATGAAAACCTGAGAACCAACCGCCATATACAACTCCCTGATTCCCTGCCATGCTTGAGGTCTGCTCTAACTTGTGCCAGCTGGCTATGGTCCCCATGGCAACATACACCAGCTGGGGATAGATGAAGCACAGCACACTCCCTCCCCCTCGCCTTTGCCTCTGCACCATGAACTGTGGAGTGGGAGGCATAAGAGCCAGTTATGCTGACGCTATGGCTGCTGGGGACAATTCGACTCTGGAGTAATCTCCAGCAGAGTACTTGTGGGTGATGTCTGCCCCTTTGTACTGCCTAATCCATGCAAAGGGGGAATGAACCAGGGCAGAAAATCTACCCATAGTATTACATTGTGGCTCCTTAATCTTAGTGAAAGACTATGTTGGTCCTTCAGGCTAAAAAAGTTGGACACCCCTGAATTAAGAGGGCAATGCCAAGATCAGCAGCCAGATCCTCAGCTGCTGTTTGTCACTCCATAATGAAGCAACTCTGATTGACATCAGTTTAGCATCTGCCACAATATATTATATGTGGAGCTGGTAGCACTGCCTATAGTTAAGGTTGCCCAGTGCTTTCCATTATAAGATGCTGTTTTCAGTTGCTTATAACTTTGCCAAAATGTAACTGTTCAGCTTGAAATTTTCTACCCCTGGTGTCTGCCTCAGGCTGAATGTTTTGGGAAAGGAATAGGATGTCTGACTGACATGGAGAATGGTGAGGCAGGCAGGAGCAAGAGGTTGGA
>NW_020706412.1:0-3137 GCF_002925995.2 Terrapene triunguis
TGGGGCACTCTGAGAGGGACAGGAATGAAGTACGTCCTGACTCAACTCCACAAACATGGGAAACCCATCAGAAAGAGCTCGACCAAACCAATGGGTGCATCTAACCTGATATCCCGCCCCCTTCTGGCCACCCCGATCAGACCCCTCGGCCCCTCTGTCGTAACATCATCCCGTCCCTGCCATGGAGGGGTCCTGAGAGTAGAGCATGACATGCACTGGGATGAAAAAAATACACCCCACCCACCTCCCAGAGCTGGGGACAGGACCCACGAGTCCTGTCTCCCAGCTCCTACTGACATCCTGAATCAAACCAATGGCCCACCTAGCCTGGTATCCCAACCCATATCAGACCCTGGGCCCCTCTAGACCCATCTCCCCTCCACCTCCCCATGGTCCGTGTACTAGGGTTACCATATTGCAGTCCTGGAAAAAGAGGACACTCCAAGGGCCCCCGGTCCCGCCCCAACTCCGCCCCTTCCCCAAAGTCCCCGCCCCAACTCCGCCCCTTCCCCTGAACGCTTCGCCCCCTACTCTTCCCCCTCCCCTGCTTCCCGCGAATCAAATGTTCGGAGAACGGAGTGGTCTCTAGTAGTCAAAGACCCTTCTTCCCCGTCCCCTCCAGTCTATGTCTATCCTATTGCTGTCTAACCCGCCCCAGCTCCTCATCTGATTTCAACTGCCCCCCACTACCGCTCTGGATTCCTGTCTCACTCTCCTCTCTCCCCGCCCCCATCCCTCAGATGGGATGTTCGTTCCAGATTGGCAAAATTATAAGGCTTCCCAACATTTCAACACTTCCCATTCTAAATTTTCGGTTGCTTAACTATAGGCTAGTTCTGCCTACAACAAAGCATATTCAGAACTTTTGATTAAAGGGATTATAAGTGTAGCAACCTCCATCATAGCTAGTCACCAAAGATTGAACCTGAGCCATCCAGACTTAAAAGCATGAGCTTCTACTACTTGAGTTCAAGATATAACTCCCTGTAGCTATACAGTTATCCTCTAAAAATCCACCAGAGGAGGGCACAAAACACATGTTGGACAGTGAATTACAGAAGTGCCAAATATTATTATTAGACCTGCAATACTTTTCACAATGAACATCAGCAGGGGATAAACTGGGAGTTTAAGAATATTTGGAAAACAATTTTAGAATAACATTCAGTGCTGTGGTTTAAAAGAAAAAAACCTGTTAAAACTCATAACTTAGCAGCATTCAGTGTTTGAAAAAAAAAAAACAACTTCCAGGAGGGATACAAGTTAAGAATGTTGAAACAGGAAGATGTTGTGCTTAGTTACCACTTGGGCAAGGTGGCGTGCTGTGTAATACTTGCAAGATTTCACTGTAATGTTTTACAATATATAGCAGCGCAATGCTGATTCCATTGATATTGTTGAGCAATTCATGCTGATTTTATTTCAGCCCACATCTTAATAGTTTTGAATACAAGATCACAATTTTCAGCTCAGTTGGTCTGAACATGCAGAGCTTTAAAATTGCTATGCTCTAAACTGTATATTAACTACAATTTTATAAACCTGCATGTCAGAGAACTGTGTGCCACTACTACTAGACAGTGGCACAAGGCAATTCAGTGTGAATCACAGAAATGTAGGACTGGAAGGGACATCAACAGGTCATCTAGTCAAACCCCTGCACTGAGGCAGGACTGAGTAATAACAACTAGACCATCCTTGACAGGTGTTTGTCTAACCTCTTAAAAAACTCCAATGACTGCTATTCCATAACCTCTCTAGGTAATTTGTCCAGTGCTTAACTACCTTTACAGTTAGGAAGTTTTTCCTAATGTCTAACCTAACTCTCCCTTGCTACAATTTAAGCCCATTGCTTCTTTTTCATGCATGTCCTGAGTGGGACGGGGGTGGGTCCAGGCAGTGGGATTGGGGGGAGGGAGGTTGAGGGAGTTGGTGGGTGTGTGGGGATGGACCAGGGGAAGCAGGGTGGAGGAACTGAGAGGGACAGGACTGGGACTGGGGGGCCTGAGGGGGATGGGACAGGACTGGGATGGGGGGAGTAGGGTAGGGGCTGAGGGGAGCATGAATGGGACAGGGTAGAGAGAGCTGTGTAGAGTGGGGCGGGGCGGGGGAGACAATGAGGCTGGGCTGGGGAGGGTTGGGGAGAGGGACAGGGTCTGGAGGGGATGAGACAGAGGGGAGCAGGACTAGAATGGGGGGAAGTTGAGGGGGTGGGACAGCAGGGGGAGCGATGGGGGTGGGATGATGGGGGAGGCTGAAGAAGAGATTTGGGGTAGGGCAGGGACTGAGGGCAGTGGGTTCGGGGTGGGAGGTACAGGGGGAATAGGGTCAGGGTGGGGGCTGAGGGCAGTGGGTCGGGTGAAATGATCAGGGGGAGGGACTGTGGGGGAGGCAGAGGGAACAGGGTCAGGGGGGCTGAGGGCAGTTGGTTGAGGGTGGGGGTACAGGGGGGACTGCGGGGGAGGCTGAGGGAACAGGGTCAGGGTGGGGCCTGAGGGCAGTGGGTCTGAGGGGAGCCCCCCCAGAGGGACCTGCCAGGGGGCCAGGTTAGCCCAGCAGTGCTTACCTGGAGCGGCTCCCAGGATGCATCCAGCAGGCAGGTCCCTCCCAGTCCCTCTGGCCCCTTCCTAGGGTCGGGTAGAGGGGAGGGGGGCAGGGGCGGGGGGAGCTCTCTGCCGGCGACCGCTGCCTGCTGCCAGAGTCTACAAGCCCCGCCCCGCTGCAGCACGCAGGGGAGTGAGACCTCCCTGCCTCTCTGTGTGCCGGGGCAGGGGCAGGGCTGCGCTCTACAGACTCCTGCCGGCCGGGCGGGGGGCCCCGTGGGCTGACACCGCCGCGCTGCGCGCTGCCCCAGGGCCCAGGGAGGGAAGGTGAGCAGCGTCAGCAGCACCGGCTTGCCACGGTTCCCCCAGCGCGGCTGCCCTGTCAGCGCTTTTGGGTCTTTAAATAGCCGTCCGGGGGGAAATCCCAGACATTTTTAGCTTTTTACAAATTCCCCCCGGACGGCTATTTAAAGACCCAAAAGCCGGACATGTCCGGGGAAACCCGGACATATGGTAACCCTACGTGTACCCACCCACGACCCCAGGGTGTAAGTCCCCCCCATACACACCCCTGTGTCACCCCTCACCTGGCTG
>NW_020706413.1:0-5175 GCF_002925995.2 Terrapene triunguis
CCCCAGATCCCAGCACTGAACTCTGAGAGGAGACAGGGGAGACACACAGGGGCATCACCTGCTTACCACACTCCCTGCTACCACAGTGGCCAGTCACTGTTGCCATGGCAATGTCACCCACTTGCCATGCTCCCTGCTATGTCCATGCACAGTCACTGTCGTCATCAGGGCCGGCTCTAGGCACCAGCAAAGCAAGCAGGTGCTTGGGGCAGCAAATTTGCAGGGGTGGCAGGAATCCAGCATGAGAGCTGAGAACCCACAGGGAGCCCTGGGAGCTGTAGTTCCTTGGTTAGCTCCCTGCCTATAGAGCCGGCCCTGGAGCAGGGAATGAACTACATTTCCCAGCATTCCCTTGGCCGCAATTAACAGGAAAGGGAGGGGGAAGGAGCGTGGAACTGAAACCTCATGCTGCAGCTTGCTGTGAATGGTAGGGACAGAGCCAGCTCTAGGGTTTTTGCCGCCCCCCACCCCAGCCCTGGACTCTTCCCTCACCCCTGTGTTGCCCCAGCCCTGGACTCTCCCCCTGCTGCCCCAGCCCTGGGCTCTCCCACCCCCGCACCCCCTGCTGCCCCAGCTCTGGCCCCCACCCGCACCTCCTGCCGCCCCAGCCCTGGGCTCTCCCCCAAAGAAAGAATTGGGTGGACTAAATGGACAGTGCCCCTCTCTATCTGAAGCCTAGCAAGGGAGGTACGTGGATCCCACTAGAATTTAAAATGAAAAGTAAGGGAGGGGAGGCTCTACTAGACTGGGCAGCTTTAGATACAGTACCAGGCACGTAGGAGGATTTCCACTTCTGAGCCATGGAAGCAGAAATTGACTTTTCTTTTCCAGATTTAGCTAATATTCAGAAAGGGAATCCAGCACCTGCCTTCCAGATTTGAACACCCTCAAAATTCAGGAGTGCTCAAGCTCAATTTGGACAGCTGTTACTTCATTTCTCCCAGATCAAATATACTGATCCACTGTAACTTGCTGTAGAAAAAGTAGAATAAATTGAGCAAGAAATGCTTCCCAGTGGTTATTAGGACTGGAATTGCTATTTTCAACAGCCATTGCTTTTTTTTTATTATTATTATTATTAAGTTTTAGTTTTATTTGTTTAAAAGGAAGACAGTGATATTGCATTGGCAAATTCCCCATAGAAAGAAAGGGAGGAACAAAAGAATAATAAAGGCACCTCAACTTTTCCTCATTTATGTAGGACAGTCTTATATGCATCCAGATAGCCTTCAATCACACAAGCTGAAAATTGTTCCACTTTACTGCAGTTCTGTAACCATATGGGAACCAATCCTGTCTGTGTTCTGTGCACATCCAAAATTCCTGCTGACTGACTCGCCCTGGGAGCAAGTTACCAGTGACCCAGGGCTGGGGCGGCAGGAGGGTGCGGGGGGAGGGAGCCAAACTTTTTTTTGCTTGGGGCAGCAAAAAACCTAGAGCCGGACCTGGTCGCCATGGCGGCAACCCAGTTACAATGCTTCCTGCTACCTCAGCACACAGTCACTGTCACCATGGCAACATCAGCCAGTTGCCTCCATCCCCCACAACATCACTTCGCAATCACTGTAGCCAAAGTGAGGATACCTGGCTACCACCATTCCCCACTGCATCTTTGTACCACCCCTCCAGTTACAGGAGTTACCAACAGCCCTTGCACAGTTATCATGTAGTCATGGAGACATCACCCAATTGTCACCTCTGCACCATTCCTCCAGCCACACTTACACCACCCAGTTACTACCATCCATGGGTAGTGGGGTTTGGGAAGGGAGCTGTCCCCTGGAATGATGAGGGAGCAAATGCAGGACCCCAGTCCCAGCACCCATTTCCCCTGAGTGTGGTACCTACCAGGAACTCGGAGCCACGAGCAGCCAGAGACAAAGGGAGGGACATGTCCATGGCATCAGGAGGCCCTGACAGGGGAGAGAGGCACACCAGGCTGAGCAAATAAACTCCACTACCATCCCAGAGCGGAGAATAGAATCGAGAATTCCTGACTCCCAACTCTAACCACTAGACAATCCCTCTAGCCTGGGACCATCACCTCCCCCAGTTCAGTCCTTGCCCCTCAGATTATTTCCAGGTGTGTTGTTGTAGGGAGAGTGAGGTCCCCCATGAAATCATTGTCCCCTTTTTGTATCTTCTTCCCACTTGCTAGAAAGCTTTGTGGAAGCAGGGAAAGTAAGAAACGGTTTAAGTACCGCCATTTAAGTGTCAGAGACAGAACAACTGTTGAGCTAAGTCTTAGCCCAATATCGCGAGACCTGTAGAAGCAGGGCTCACGTCAGAAGCGAGTGGAAACCAGCAGAATAGTCGGTGTGAACCAGCATTGAGATAACGATGTTTTGAGAAGCAAAAGTGAGAAAATGCTGGAATAGATAGCAAATAGTCTAAATAAAACGTAGATGTTTTTTAATTAATGCACATCACAACGAGGTATAAATGCTTGTGTGATTTTGCTAGTACTTTGGAGAAACTGAGGCAGACATGCTCTCTACCGGCTGTATTCTTCCCTTGCAATTGCTTGAATAAAGCTCTCTCTGAGTTTGTTCCTTCCAACCTAAGAGTGGAGTTTTGTTTCTTCCACAGCTCTTTTGCTGTGACCTGGGACAAACAGTTCCCATTGTGTAGTGCTATCTCTGAGAGGTTTCTATTGTAGCCAGTTCCTGGGGTGATCCATGTGCTTATGTGCATTTCCACAATAAGCCATTAACATTCTTTGGCCTTCTTACCGTTGTACCTGAAAGGCTGCTTGTGGGTGTTGTGAACCTTACCACATGTTTCAGTAACACATACGTAGCCAAACTTCATAACTTCACATAGAACAATAACACACACAATCCAATGAGATTAATGTTTAGCAGATCAAGACTTTTAGAATAATCCCTCACAAGACATACTTTGTACAAAACATATCCTAATTACATGACAGTGGTGAATATTGGCGTGTCAGGGTGTCACAAACAGTGCGACACAGAGATCCCTTTTTCAGAACTAAGATGCAGCCACCTCTGGGGTGAGGAGCCAGGGCTGTTAAACAAGTAGGGGGAAATCTTTGGTTTTGTTCTTACTGAGGTAAGCATCATTCAGAGGTTCTGGATATGTTGATGAAACTCATCTTCCCACTGCTCCCGTATAGGTATATCCCACCGGACCAGTCATAGGCTCCCACCACTCCCAGCTCTGGATTCCCAGCAGATCCCCGTCCCACAGAATCATAGAATATCAGGGTTGGAAGAGACCTCAGGAGGTCATCTAGTCCAACCCCCTGCTCAAAGCAGGACCAACACCAACTAAATCATCCCAGCCAGGGCTTTGTCAAGCCGGGCCTTAAAAACCTCTAAGGATGGAGATTCCACCACCTCCCTAGGTAACCCATTCCAGTGCTTAACCACCCTCCTAGTGAAATAGTGTTTCCTAATATCCAACCTAGACTTTCTCCACTGCAACTTGAGACCCTTACTCCTTGTTCTGTCATCTGCCACCACTGAGAACAGCCGAGCTCCATCCTCTTTGGAACCCCCTTCAGGTTGTTGAAGGGTGCTATCAAATCCCCCCTCACTCTTCTCTTCTGCAGACTAAATAAACCCAGTTCCCTCAGCCTTTCCTAAAAAGTCATTTGCCCCAACCTCCTAATCATTTTTGTTGACGTCCGCTGGACTCTTTCCAATTTGCCCAAGTCCTTTCTGTAGTGGGGGGGGGTCCTAAATCTGGATGCAATACTCCAGATGTGGCCTCACCAGTGCCAAATAGAGGGGAATAATTACTTCCCTCGGTCTGTTGCCAATGCTCCTACTAATGCAGCCCAATATGCCGGCCATCTCGACCTTGAAAACCCATTTCTAGAGCCCTAGGGCCAGTGTGGCTCCTCCCCCGGCTCTGGTACCTTCGATGGCGAAGATCTTCTCCTGCAGCTGGCTCTGGATGCCCTGGAGGGCGTCGAAATTGTCCACCCGGAAGACGTGCTCGTTGCTGGGCTTAGAGGCGATCTCCTGGAGCTCCCGTTGGGCAGTATCACTGGAGAAGGCATCGCTGACCTTAATGGAGTAGAGGGAGGTACAGGGGAGACCAGGGCATCAGCGTCAGTCACAGCCGAGAGCCCTGGACCAACACCCACCCGCCCCGAGCCCTGCTGGGCCCTAGAGAGACACAGCTCAGCCAGCGCCATGTGCCGCTCCAGTGAGTGGGGGCTGCTGGAGCCTGGAGTTTCAGCACAGAGTTGTGTTGGTTGTATCAGCAGTGAGGACAGGGGTCTTCTTGCCATGGGTATTGACTCAATCTCCAGGGCGTAGTGAGGGGTGAGTGCTGCAATGTCTCCGGCGGATGCCTCAGGGCAAGGGGTGAAGGGCTGGGATCACCACGCTAGTCTGGGTGGGTTGCATGCAGTCGGTTCAGCGGTGGAGTCAGGCACCTCCCGGTCACTGGGACCGACAGAAGCAGCAGAGAATGGTCAAACAAAGTCCAATGGCTGGAAGTGGAATTTACACACATTCAGATTGGAAAGAAGGTGTTAGGTTTAACTGTGAGGGGATTTAACCATTGGAGCAGCTCACCATGGGCCATGGTGGATTCGCCATCCCTGGCAATTTTTAACACAAGACCGGCTGGTTTTCTAAGAGATCTGCTCTGGTTCCAGCAGGGATTATTTGGGGCAGTTCCCTGGCCTGTGCCACACGGGAGCTCAGACTAGATCATCGCAAAAGTCCCTTCTGGGCTGGGAATCTATGACTCTAAACCCAAGTTTGTTGATGAAAGGCAGCTTACGTTGACCTAACTCTGTAAGCGGCCTCGCTAAAATGTAGCTCCCACCCATGTAACTCGCCCACTGCACCGACTTCATAACTCCACTTCCACAAGAGGCGTTGCTTTTAGTTAATGTAATTAGGATGATGCAGTGTCCATATAGGCACTGTGTGGCTTACGTAAGTGTGCTGTGTAAACTTGCCCTTTGTCTTGCTGCTGATGCCCATTTCAATCTCTCTGGCTCAGCAGTTTAACGGAGATAAATGTCAAGTGACTGAGATCAGTTTGGGGAGGATCAGAGCTGTTGTTTGAGCCCCAGGGGGCTGCAAAAAAGACTTTATAAGAACCGGGTGACTTTGCTGTTTAACTGTGGGGCTGTATCTCAGAAACCCCTTGTGCAAATGATCCCAAATTTAGACCACTCATCTTAAC
>NW_020706414.1:0-2739 GCF_002925995.2 Terrapene triunguis
CCCCAGATCCCAGCACTGAACTCTGAGAGGAGACAGGGGAGACACACGGGGGCATCATCTGCTTACCACACTCCTTGCTACAGCAGTGGCCAGTCGCTGTTGCCATGGCAATGTCACCCGGTTGCCATGCTCCCTGCTATGTCCATGCACAGTCACTGTAGCCATGGCGGCAACCAAGTTTCAACTCTTCCTGCTACCTCAGCACACAGTCACTGTCACCATGGCAACATCAGCCAGTTGCCTCCATCCCCCACAACATCACTTCGCAATCACTGTAGCCAAAGTGAGGACACCTGGCTACCACCATTCCCCACTGCATTGTTGTACCACTCCTCCAGTTACAGGAGTTACCAACAGCCCTCTCACAGTTATTGTGTAGTCATGGGGATGTCACTCAATTGTCACCTCTGCACCATTCCACCAGCCACACTGACGCAACCCAGTTACTGCCATCCATAAGTAGTGGGGTTTGGGGAGGGAGCTGTCCTCTGTAACAATGAGGGAGAAAATGTGGGACCCCAGTCCCAGCACGCATCTCATTAAAGTGTGGTACCTACCAGGAACTCGGAGTCTTGAGCAGCCAGAGACAAACCAAGGGACATATTCATGGCATCAGGGGGCCCTGAAAGAGGAGAGATGCACACCAGGCTGAGCAAATCAACTCCACTCCTGTCCAAAAGCGGAGGATAAAATTGAGAATTCCTGACTCCCAACTCTAACCACTAGACAATCCCTCTAGCCTGGGACCATCACTTCCCACAGTTCAGTCCTTGCCCCTCAGATATTTTCAGGTGTGTTGTTGTAGGGAGAATGGCATCCCCATGAAATCATTGTCCCTTTTTTCATATCTTCTTACCACTTGCTGGAAAGCTCTTTTGCTTTGACCTGGGGATAAACAGTTCCCATTGTGTAGTGCTATCTCTGAGAGGTTTGTATTGTACCCAGTTCCTGGGGTAATCCTTGTGCTTATGTACATTTCCTCAATAAGCCATTAACACTGTTTCGCCTTTTTAACCGTTGTACCTGAAAGGCTGCTTGTGGGTGTTGTGAACCTCACCACACGTTTCAGTAACACATACGTAGCCAAACTTCATAACTTCACATAGAACAATAACACACACAATCCAATGAGATTAATGTCTAGCAGATCAAGACTTTTAGAATAATCCCTCACAAGACATAGTTTGTACAAAACATATCCTAATTACAGTGGTGAATATTGGGGTGTCAGGGTGTCACAAACAGAGATCCCTTTCCCAGAACTAAGTTGGAGCCACCTCTGGGGTGAAGAGCAGGGGCTGATTAAATAGGTAAGGGGAAATCTTTGAGTTTGTTTTTACCCAGGTAAGCATCATTCATGTCCCCAGAGGTTCTGGGTATGTTGTGGAAACTCAGCTTCCCACTGCTCCCGTACAGGTATATCCCACTGGACCAGTAATAGGCTTCCACCACTCCCAGCTCTGGATTCCCAGCTTCTCCTCGGCCCACAGAATCATAGAATATCAGGGTTGGAAGAGACCTCAGGAAGTCATCTAGTCCAACCCCCTGCTCAAACAGGACCAACACCAACTAAATCATCCCAGCCAGGGCTTTGTCAAGCCGGGCCTTAAAAACCTCTAAGGATGGAGATTCCACCGCCTCCCTAGTTAACCCATTCCAGTGCTTCACCACCCTCCTAGTGAAATATTGTTTCCTAATATCCAAACTAGACCTCCCCCACTGCAACTTGAGACCATTGCTCCTTGTTCTGTCATCTGCCACCACTGAGAACAGCCGAGCTCCATCCTCTTTGGAACCCCCTTCAGGTAGTTGAAGGCTGCTATCGAATCCCCCCTCACTCTTCTCTTCTGCAGACTAAATAATCCCAGTTCCCTCAGCCTCTCCTCCTAAGACATGTGCCCCAACCCCTTAATCATTTTCGTTGACCTCCGATGGACTTTTTCCAATTTGCCCATGTCCTTTCTGTAGTGGGGGGCCCAAAACTGGATGGAATACTCCAGATGTGGCCTCACCAGTGCCGAATAGAGGGAAATAATTACTTCCCTCGATCTGCTGCCAATGCTCCTACTAATGCAGCCCAATATGCCGGCCATCTCGACCTTGAAAACCCATTTCTAGAGCTCCAGGGCCACTGCGGCCCCTGCCCCAGCTCTGTTACCTTTGAAGGTGCAGATCTTCTCCTGCAGTTGGCTCTGGATGCCCTGGAGATCATCGAAATTGTCCACCCGGAAGACGTGCTCGTCGGTGGGCTGAGAGGCGATCTCCTGGAGCTCCCGTTGGGCAGTATCACTGGAGAAGGCGTTGCCGACCTTAATGGAGTAGAGGGAGGTACAGGGGAGACCAGGGCATCAGCGTCAGTCACAGCCAAGAGCCCTGGACAAATACCTACCCTCCCTGAGCCCTGCTGGGCCCTAGAGAGATACGGCTCAAGGTGAGTTGGGGGGAAGGGGGCTGCTGGAGCCTGGAGTTATGAAGCCTGCCTCATTTCAACACCGAGTTGTGTCAGTTGTATCAGCAGTGGGGCACAGAGAGCTTCTTGCCATGGGGATTGTCAGCACTCTGGGGCCCTGCATGACTCAATCTCCAGGATGTAGTGAGGGGTGAATGTTGCAATGTCTCCAGGGGATGTTTCAGGGCAAGGGGTGAAGGGCTCAGACCACCATTTTAGTCTGGGTGGGTTGCGTGCAGTCGATTCAGAGGTGGAGTCAGGCACCTCCCATCGCTGGGCCCGACAGAAGC
>NW_020706415.1:0-1161 GCF_002925995.2 Terrapene triunguis
AGTTCTTCTCCCTTATCTGATGGGAACGTGGACAGGGGCTAAGATCCCTACTAGTTCTCTGCACAGCTGCGGCTCACCCCGATGGCGTAGCGGATGATTCTAGCTCTCTCAGCCTCGGGGACGGCATCTGAATAAGAAAGCGGGTCTCCAAATTTCATCCCATCTGTGATCACAATGAGAACCTTGGTGGCCTCATCCCGAGCGCCTCTCCCAGAGGTGAAAAGCTCCCGCCTGGAAAATGGAGGGTGGGGAAAGCATGGGATGGTTCTTGATACTTAATAACACCTAGCGCTTATCCACTGCTTTGGCATTGCAGATCTCAAAGTGCTTTACAAAGGATGTCACTGTCATGTCTCCATTTTACTGATGGGGAAACTGAGGCACAGGGCAGGGACATGACTTGCTTAAAGTCACAACACAACAGAGGCTCAGAGCTGGCAATAGAACGCCAGAGTCCTGGCTCCCAGCATCCCCACCCCACTTTAACCTACTAGTCCCCATTCCTCTCCCACAGATGAGGATAGAATCCAGGAGTCCCAAGCCCCTGTCCCTTAGCTTCCATATCCTTGCAGCCCATTCCCTGTGGAATTAGCATGGGGAGGAGGGCAATACCTACACCACTTTCCGCATGGCGCTGGCCGTGTATGTTGTTCCCATGAGCTGTACGACTGATGTGAGGAGGCGATCGGGGTCGCGACTCCTGTACTGTAAGAAGTCGAAGTGCTCTCTAAATCTGTTCGAGTACTGCATGAGGGCGAACTGCAGGAGACAGGGGGAAAGGGAGAAAAACAACCCCCCGGGGTGGAGGGTAAGAAAAGCAGGAATCAGATTCAGTTAAGGGCTGGGGAAGGCGACCAGAATGTAGCTGGTTCTGCAGGAATTTTTTCCTGGTTTTGGATGCAAAATCCATTGCTGCTCCCTGCACCACAGCGCCCCCTAGCGCCACACTGAGGCCAGCACTGACTGCAAGGGGCAGGGTAACTAGTGAGGGTTCAGCCTCTTCCCATTACCTGCGTGTCGGTGCTGCGGAAACGCTTCATGATCTCAGAGACAAACGTCTTCATCTTTCTAAAGTCCACAGGTGCGATGCTGCCCGAGCCGTCAATGAGGAGCACTATGTCTGTGACATGTTTGGGGCACTCTGAGAGGGACAGGAATGAA
>NW_020706416.1:0-1011 GCF_002925995.2 Terrapene triunguis
TTCAGAGGTGGAGTCAGGCACCTCCCATCGCTGGGCCCGACAGAAGCGGCAGACAAAGGTCTAACAAGGTTCAATGGCTGGAAGCGGAATTTATACCCATTCAGTTTGGAAAGAAGGTGTCAAGTTTAACCATGAAGGGAATTAACCATTGGAGGAGCTCACCATGGGCCGCAGTGGAGTCTCCATCCCTGGCAATATTTAACACAAGACTGGCTGATTTTCTAAAATATTTTCTCTGGTTCTAAAAGGGATTATTCAGGGCAGTTCTCTGGCCTGTGCTACACAGGAGCTCAGACTAGATCATCGCAAAAGTCCCTTCTGGCCTGGGAATTTATGACTCTAAACCTGAGTTTGTTGATGAAAGGCAGCTTACGTCGACCTACCTCTGTAAGCGGCCTCGCTAAAATGTAGCTCCCACCCATGTAACTCGCCCACTGCACCGACTTCATAACTCCACTTCCACAAGAGGCGTTGCTTTTAGATCAATGTACTTAGGTTGATGCAGTGTCCATATAGGCACTGTGTGACTTACGTAGCCTAAGGCTCCGGTTGTTGGCCCCAGGCGGTGGGGCTTCAGCCCCGAAACCCCGCACTGACAGTTAAGTCAGTACCAGGTCCCCGGTGAGGATACGCACCACCGACAGGAGAGTAATGTGGACATGAAAAACCAATTTAAATACTGCGGTGGCTGTGTGACCACATAACTTAATTCGAGTTCAGTGTGTCATGTAAACTTGCCCTTTGTCTTGCTGCTGATGCTCATTTCAATCTCTTTGGCTCAGCAGTCTAAAGGAGATAAATGTCAAGTGACTGACACCAGTTTGGGGAGGATCAGAGCCGTTGTTTGAGCCCCAGGGGGTGCAAAAAAGACTTGATAAGAACCGGGAGTACTTTGCTGTTTAACAAAGGGGGGGCTGTATCTCAGAAACCCCTTTTTCAAATGATCCCAAATTTAGACCACTCGTCTTAACCTGCATCCCCATGAGGCAAACCAAATTTTATGACAATCTG
>NW_020706417.1:0-1912 GCF_002925995.2 Terrapene triunguis
AAACTGGATGCAATACTCCAGATGTGGCCTCACCAGTGCCAAATAGAGGGGAATAATCACTTCCCTCGGTCTGTTGCCAATGCTCCTACTAATGCAGCCCAATATGCCGGCCATCTCGACCTTGAAAACCCATTTCTAGAGCCCCAGGGCCACTGTGGCTCCTGCCCCAGCTCTGTTACCTTTGAAGGTAAAGATCTTCTCCTGCAGCTGGCTCTGGATGCCCTGGAGAGCGTTGAAATTCGCCACCCGGAAGACGTGCTCGTCGGTGGGCTTAGAGGCGATCACATGGAGCTCCCGTTGGGCAGCAGCGCTGGAGAAGGTTTTGCCAACCTTAATGGAGTAGAGAGAGGTACAGGAGAGACCAGAGCATTGGCATCAGTCACAGCCGAGAGCCCTGGACCAACACCCACCCGCCCCGAGCCCTGCTGGGCCCTCGAGAGGCATGGCTCAGCCAGTGCCATGTGATGCTCCGGTGAGTGGGGGGTCGATGGAGCCTGGAGTTATGGAGCCTGCCTCATTTCAACACCGAGTTGTTTTGGTTGTATCAGCAGTGAGGACAGGGGTCTTCTTGCCATGGGGATTGTCAGCAGTCTGGGGCCCTGCATGACTCAGTCTCCAGGTCGTAGTGAAGGGTGAGTGTGGGCAATGTCTCCGCGGGACGCCTCAGGGCAATGGGTGAAGGGCTGGGACCACCGCGCGAGTCCGGGTGGGTTGTGAGCCGTCGGTTCAGCGGTGGAGTCAGGCACCTCCCGGTTGCTGGGCCCAAAGTAAGCAACAGACAATGTTCGAACAAGATACAGTGGCTGGAAGTGGAATTTACACCCATTCAATTTGGAAAGAAGGTGTCAGGTTTAACCATGAGGGGAATTAACCATTGGAGCAGCTCACCACGGGCTGCGGTGTAGTCTCCATCCCTGGCAATTTTTCTCTCAAGACTGGCTGGTTTTCTAGAAGATCTGTTCTGGTTCCAGCAGGGATTATTGGGGTCTTTTCTCTGGCCTGTGCTACACGGGAGCTCAGACTAGATCATCGCAAAACTCTCTTCTGGCCTGGGAATCTATGACTCTAAACCCGAGTTTGTTGATGAAAGGCAGCTTACGTCGACCTAACTCTGTAAGCGGCCTCGCTAAAATGTAGCTCCCACCCATGTAACTCGCCCACTGCACCGACTTCATAACTCCACTTCCACAAGAGGCGTTGATTTTAGGTCAATGTAGTTAGGTCGATGCAGTGTCCATATAGGCACTGGATGGCTTACATAGCCCGAAGCTCCAGCTGTTGGCCCCTGGTGGTGGGGCTTCAACCCCACAGTGCCCAACACTGACAGTTAAATCAGTACAAGGTCCCCTCATGAGGACGTGCGCGGCTGACAGGAGAGTAATGTGGACATGAAAAAACGATTTAATTACTGTGGTGGCTGTGTGATGACATAAGTTAATTTGACTTAAGTATATCGTGCAAACTTGCCCTTTGTCTTGCTGCTGATGCCCATTTCAATCTCTTTGGCTCAGCAGTTTAATGGAGATAAATGTCAAGTGACTGACACCAGTTTGGGGAGGATCAGAGCTGTTGTTTGAGCCCCAGGGTTGTGCAAAAAAGACTTTATAAGAACCAGGTGACTTTGCTGTTTAACTGGGGGGGGGCTGTATCTCAGAAACCCCTTGATCAAATGATCCCAAATTTAGACCACTCATCTTAACCTGCATTTCCATGACGCAAACAAAATTTTATGACAATCTGAGTCAGCACATGGACCGTAGGGCAGGCAGAAAACCCAACCTTTAACTAGACAGTGCCACTCAACCTGAACAACAGAGGAGCTCCAGCTCTCCTACAATGTCACACGTTGACCCGGTTACAACCCAGGGTCAGTTCTTCTCCCTTATCTGATGGGAACGTGGACAGGGGCTAA
>NW_020706418.1:0-1897 GCF_002925995.2 Terrapene triunguis
AAACTGGATGCAATACTCCAGATGTGGCCTCACCAGTGCCAAATAGAAGGGAATAATCACTTCCCTCGGTCTGTTGCCAATGCTCCTACTAATGCAGCCCAATATGCCGGCCATCTCGACCTTGAAAACCCATTTCTAGAGCCCCAGGGCCACTGTGGCTCCTGCCCCAGCTCTGTTACCTTTGAAGGTAAAGATCTTCTCCTGCAGCTGGCTCTGGATGCCCTGGAGAGCGTCGAAATTCGCCACCCGGAAGATGTGCTCGTCGGTGGGCTTAGAGGCGATCACATGGAGCTCCCGTTGGGCAGCAGCGCTGGAGAAGGTTTTGCCAACCTTAATGGAGTAGAGAGAGGTACAGGAGAGACCAGAGCATTGGCATCAGTCACAGCCGAGAGCCCTGGACCAACACCCACCCGCCCCGACCCCTGCTGGGCCCTCGAGAGGCATGGCTCAGCCAGTGCCATGTGATGCTCCGGTGAGTGGGGGGTCGATGGAGCCTGGAGTTATGGAGCCTGCCTCATTTCAACACCGAGTTGTTTTGGTTGTATCAGCAGTGAGGATAGGGGTCTTCTTGCCATGGGGATTGTCAGCAGTCTGGGGCCCTGCATGACTCAGTCTCCAGGTCGTAGTGAAGGGTGAGTGTGGGCAATGTCTCTGCGGGACGCCTCAGGGCAATGGGTGAAGGGCTGGGACCACCGCGCGAGTCCGGGTGGGTTGTGAGCCGTCGGTTCAGCGGTGGAGTCAGGCACCTCCCGGTTGCTGGGCCCAAAGTAAGCAACAGACAATGTTCGAACAAGATCCAGTGGCTGGAAGTGGAATTTACACCCATTCAATTTGGAAAGAAGGTGTCAGGTTTAACCATGAGGGGAATTAACCATTGGAGCAGCTCACCACGGGCTGCGGTGTAGTCTCCATCCCTGGCAATTTTTCTCTCAAGACTGGCTGGTTTTCTAGAAGATCTGTTCTGGTTCCAGCAGGGATTATTGGGGTCACTTCTCTGGCCTGTGCTACACGGGAGCTCAGACTAGATCATCGCAAAACTCTCTTCTGGCCTGGGAATCTATGACTCTAAACCCGAGTTTGTTGATGAAAGGCAGCTTACGTCGACCTAACTCTGTAAGCGGCCTCGCTAAAATGTAGCTCCCACCCATGTAACTCGCCCACTGCACCGACTTCATAACTCCACTTCCCCAAGAGGCGTTGATTTTAGGTCAATGTAGTTAGGTCAATGCAGTGTCCATATAGGCACTGGATGGCTTACATAGCCCGAAGCTCCAGCTGTTGGCCCCTGGTGGTGGGGCTTCAACCCCACAGTGCCCAACACTGACAGTTAAATCAGTACAAGGTCCCCTCATGAGGACGTGCGCGGCTGACAGGAGAGTAATGTGGACATGAAAAACCGATTTAATTACTGTGGTGGCTGTGTGATGACATAAGTATATCGTGCAAACTTGCCCTTTGTCTTGCTGCTGATGCCCATTTCAATCTCTTTGGCTCAGCAGTTTAATGGAGATAAATGTCAAGTGACTGAGATCAGTTTGGGGAGGATCAGAGCTGTTGTTTGAGCCCCAGGGTTGTGCAAAAAAGACTTTATAAGAACCAGGTGACTTTGCTGTTTAACTGGGGGGGCCTGTATCTCAGAAACCCCTTGTTCAAATGATCCCAAATTTAGACCACTCATCTTAACCTGCATTTCCATGACGCAAACAAAATTTTATGACAATCTGAGTCAGCACATGGACCGTAGGGCAGGCAGAAAACCCAACCTTTAACTAGACAGTGCCACTCAACCTGAACAACAGAGGAGCTCCAGCTCTCCTACAATGTCACACGTTGACCCGGTTACAACCCATGGTCAGTTCTTCTCCCTTATCTGATGGGAACGTGGACAGGGGCTAAG
>NW_020706419.1:0-4099 GCF_002925995.2 Terrapene triunguis
TGGCTGTTATTGGCTCTCAGCTAGGTGGACCCGATATTTCGGTAACAGTTTCTGGCGACCCAGATGGGACTCTCCTAGCTCGGACATTGGACTCCGGACGGCTGCGGCGAACTGGGAACGGCGCCAACGGGGTGTTTCGCCCCTTTTCTCTGCTTCACCGCAGCCCCTGGGGTTTGTGCTCCGATAAGGTGAGTCCTAATAGGATAAGGAGACACTATCTGGTTCTGGTTTGGTTTGGTTTTGGTTTTGGTTAACCGGTTAATGAATTTCTGTCTTATACATTGGGCGTTAGGTGTGTGAACGGAACTGAGCCTCTCATTCGTAATTCCTCAGAGTGGAAGCCATCGCGTGCGATGAAGCTCTGAGGTTGAATTGGGGTCCTTCTGTCCCGTCCCCTGTAGCGGTCAGTATTAGTAGAAATTCCTGTAATAGGATCCTATTAGACCATAATTCCTTCTGTTCTCTGTGTAATTCTCTGTTAGAGTGTCAGCAGGCAGATAGGTGGGTCTCCGATTAGGCCATAATTCCCTTTGTTCTCTGTGTAATTCTCTGTTAGAGTGTCAGCAGGCAGATGGGTGGGTCTCTGGTAAAACCCTCAAAGGACAGTCCTTTGGATTATATGTTAAGTAAATGGCCCTTACCCGGTGTTCAAAAAGGGATGTCAAGGAAGCGTTTTTTACAACTTTGCATCCAGGATTGGCCAGCCCTGGGGACTGCATGGCCCGAGTATGGCTCCTTTGATATTCCTACCCATTTAACCCCCTTACGCCTGACATTGGAAAACCAAGCACCGGGGCAAATGGACTATTGGTTTTTGTGGGACGATGAGGCCCATCGTCGCATGAAGAAGGTACAGATTCAAGCCCCCCTATTCCCGAAAGCTTCTGCCCCTCGTGAGGCTGATTATTCAAGCGAATCAGCTAGTGGAGCCACCAGCAGTGGGTACACTACCTCCCTGTCTGTTCCCAGCCTTAGCCCGTCCCATACAAGGAAGGGGGCACTTTATGGGGACGAGGTAATTATCCAAGCACCCCTCCGGACCATCCCAGTCCCTACAACGGATGGGAATGTTGTAGACCGTTATGTTCATGTCCCCTTTACCACTGCTGACCTTATGAACTGGCAAACCACTACACCTCGCCTTAGGGACGACCCGGACGTCGTTCACAGGCGATTCCGTGCCATTTTCCAGTCTCATAATCCTGATTGGCAAGACGTGGGCCAACTTTTAGATTGCTTGTTGCGCACGGAAGAGAAAGAGCGGGTACTGAGGGGGGCCCGGGAGGCTGCAGAGGCTGCCAACGACGGTCGCAATTTTATAAGGCTCGCCAATCCGCCCCATTGGAACCCGAATGATTTGACCCAACAAGCAGATCTGAAGAAATTCCTAGACTATATTTTGACAGGCATAAAACAGGCGGGAGAAAGAACTTTAGATTGGACAAAGGTTCATAATACTGTGCAAGGGAAAGAAGAACACCCTTCTGGCTTTTATGAGAGACTTTGTAAAGCATTTTGTATCCATACTAATATAGATCCCAAGGCCATGGACACACAGTCCACGGTCAGGCTTATTTTTATTTCCCAGTCAGCCCCGGACATCAAGAAGCGGTTGCAGCAGCTCGAGGGTGCTGAAGGAAAATCCCTGGAGGAACTGGTAAGCGTGGCCACCTGAGTATATCATACAAGGGAAAAAGTTCAAGAGACCAAACAGGTGAGGATGCTAGCAGCCCTTGTAAACACTGGAAATGAACAACAGGGAGGGCGGCAGGGACCCCCCAGGTGGCAACCAAAATCAGATTATGGGGGGACCCCGAGACATGCCAATGACATATGTAACTACTGTAAGCAGCTTGGCCACTGGAAGAGAGAGTGTCCGAACCGACCTACCGGACGACAACCCCGTCGCCCAGACCGACCTCAACAACAGATGGCTGTGACAAGAACAGACGCTGTTGCTAATGAGGAATGACGGAAACCAGGGGGTCCTCTTGTCACCTATTCAAATGATTTTACCACTTATGTTTGTTCCTCCACAGACCCCCAGGTTCGCCTAACATTGGGAGGAACCACCTATTTTTGTCTTTTGGATTCAGGGGCTGCACTTTCTACTGTTACTGCCAAGCCGGAGAGAGGAAGCCTTACAGATAAGAGCATTCCGGTAATGGGTATAGGCGGGAAGCCATTTGACTGTTCTGTATTACAGGAGGCTGCTGTAGAAATCTCTGGTGTCTCCGCCTCCCATGCCTTTCTGCTAGCCCCGGATTCCCCAGTTAATCTCTTAGGCAGAGATCTGTTGTGTAAACTACGTGCTCAGATTTTCTTTTCAGATGACAAAATCATTCTTCGGTTGCCTCAGACCCAACTTCCCCAGCTGTGTGCTGTTCTAACCCAAGTTTCAAAGGACCCGATCCTGCCTGCGGACCCAATCTTACCCGAGCGACTCAGACAGGAGGTAAACATCTCCCTGTGGGGCACTTCAAGGGCAGACTTGGGGACTCTCCAGACAGAGCCAGTGCGTATAACCCTGAAGCCAGGCATTGAAATTCCTCGGATTCGTCAGTATCCCATCCCCCAGGAAGCTCTGCTTGGCCTCCGGAGTCTTATCACCACATTCCTGCGGTTGGGAGTGCTGGTTCACACCAAGTCTCCTTTCAATACTCCCATTCTGCCAGTAAAAAAAAACCTGACATGGACTCAGAGGGAAAACCGGTATACCGATTTGTCCAGGACTTACGTGCAGTAAATAAGGTTGTTCAAACTAGACACAATGTGGTACCAAACCCTCACACAATCCTGACTGCCATTCCAGCAGGTACTGCTTGTTATTCAGTAATAGACTTGTGTAATGCTTTTTTTTAGTATTCCTCTAGATAAGGACAGCTGGGGCCACGCTTACCAATTCAATTTCAGTCCCTACTCGCTGATGTTCCTGCCCACCGGATCGCTCCAGGAGACTGGGTCTATGTGAAAGAGTGGAAACACGAGCCTCTCCAACCCCGGTGGGCGGGCCCTTTCCAAGTCCTTCTTACCTCTCACACTGCTATTCGAGTGAGAGAGCGAGACACTTGGATACACCACACCCGAGTCAAGCTAGCCCCTAGGACGGGGCCAGAAGCAGACGACTTCGGACCTCGAGGGAGCACCGCCAGCTCTTCCCACCGCGACCCGGAAGAGCCAGAAACAGACGATACCTGGAAAGCTGAACCTCTTGAGGGACTAAAGCTTCTGTTCCGGCAGACAAAATCCTGAGACTTTATAACTATGGGTTCTCAGACGGTGCTGCAGTGGCTATTGCTTTTGGGTTTGCCCCTTGTACAAGCTAACCCACACCCAGCCACTAAACCTCTTCAGTGAATAGCCACGTTGGGACACTTATCTGATTGTTGGCTGTGTCACAAAACCCGCTCTGAGGAAGGAATAGGATTGTGGGCTGTACCTGCAAATCTTTCTGAAGTACTCTCCTTACAGGTAGAACGGAAAACTGAATGGGCATGGATTGGGGAATATCAATATGACAAATATGGGAGAAGGTTTGAAGTTTGGCATTATTACTGGGCAGCTAAGGGGGTCCCTCTTTTTGAAGTTCTTGGGATTGGGTATAACATGCCCCTTTGTTTGGAAAATGCTGAAGGAAGTGGGAGGGAAGTGGCCTACCTTCCTCTGGAGGCCTGTGATCAAACCCTTCGGTTTGAGGTCAGAAATGGAACCTTTTACCCTTTAAATACCCCTGAGAATGCCCAAAAACCCCATTGTCTCCTGCACATGGCCATGACTGTGAGACCAACAGGCATTTGTTATCAAGGGCAGTGGTTTCCCTCATTCCTCCCATTAGGCCCCATAAATAAGACACATATGTATTATATGGATTCTTTTCTTTCTTTTCTTTCTATGTGTTATCTGGATAATGATATAATGTGCCAAATGCCTGTGTAATGCTATGATCAAAAGCTCTGCTGTCCATAAGAAAACCCAGTATCTGTCCCTCCAGCTTGATCGCAAATTGCGTAACGGGCCTGACAATTTTTGAATTTGTCAGGCCCGAAGGGGGGACTGTGAAAGTTACTAATGACCCCCCTTAATTCCAGCAGTCCTTATG
>NW_020706420.1:0-4099 GCF_002925995.2 Terrapene triunguis
TGGCTGTTATTGGCTCTCAGCTAGGTGGACCCGATATTTCGGTAACAGTTTCTGGCGACCCAGATGGGACTCTCCTAGCTCGGACATTGGACTCCGGACGGCTGCGGCGAACTGGGAACGGCGCCAACGGGGTGTTTCGCCCCTTTTCTCTGCTTCACCGCAGCCCCTGGGGTTTGTGCTCCGATAAGGTGAGTCCTAATAGGATAAGGAGACACTATCTGGTTCTGGTTTGGTTTGGTTTTGGTTTTGGTTAACCGGTTAATGAATTTCTGTCTTATACATTGGGCGTTAGGTGTGTGAACGGAACTGAGCCTCTCATTCGTAATTCCTCAGAGTGGAAGCCATCGCGTGCGATGAAGCTCTGAGGTTGAATTGGGGTCCTTCTGTCCCGTCCCCTGTAGCGGTCAGTATTAGTAGAAATTCCTGTAATAGGATCCTATTAGACCATAATTCCTTCTGTTCTCTGTGTAATTCTCTGTTAGAGTGTCAGCAGGCAGATAGGTGGGTCTCCGATTAGGCCATAATTCCCTTTGTTCTCTGTGTAATTCTCTGTTAGAGTGTCAGCAGGCAGATGGGTGGGTCTCTGGTAAAACCCTCAAAGGACAGTCCTTTGGATTATATGTTAAGTAAATGGCCCTTACCCGGTGTTCAAAAAGGGATGTCAAGGAAGCGTTTTTTACAACTTTGCATCCAGGATTGGCCAGCCCTGGGGACTGCATGGCCCGAGTATGGCTCCTTTGATATTCCTACCCATTTAACCCCCTTACGCCTGACATTGGAAAACCAAGCACCGGGGCAAATGGACTATTGGTTTTTGTGGGACGATGAGGCCCATCGTCGCATGAAGAAGGTACAGATTCAAGCCCCCCTATTCCCGAAAGCTTCTGCCCCTCGTGAGGCTGATTATTCAAGCGAATCAGCTAGTGGAGCCACCAGCAGTGGGTACACTACCTCCCTGTCTGTTCCCAGCCTTAGCCCGTCCCATACAAGGAAGGGGGCACTTTATGGGGACGAGGTAATTATCCAAGCACCCCTCCGGACCATCCCAGTCCCTACAACGGATGGGAATGTTGTAGACCGTTATGTTCATGTCCCCTTTACCACTGCTGACCTTATGAACTGGCAAACCACTACACCTCGCCTTAGGGACGACCCGGACGTCGTTCACAGGCGATTCCGTGCCATTTTCCAGTCTCATAATCCTGATTGGCAAGACGTGGGCCAACTTTTAGATTGCTTGTTGCGCACGGAAGAGAAAGAGCGGGTACTGAGGGGGGCCCGGGAGGCTGCAGAGGCTGCCAACGACGGTCGCAATTTTATAAGGCTCGCCAATCCGCCCCATTGGAACCCGAATGATTTGACCCAACAAGCAGATCTGAAGAAATTCCTAGACTATATTTTGACAGGCATAAAACAGGCGGGAGAAAGAACTTTAGATTGGACAAAGGTTCATAATACTGTGCAAGGGAAAGAAGAACACCCTTCTGGCTTTTATGAGAGACTTTGTAAAGCATTTTGTATCCATACTAATATAGATCCCAAGGCCATGGACACACAGTCCACGGTCAGGCTTATTTTTATTTCCCAGTCAGCCCCGGACATCAAGAAGCGGTTGCAGCAGCTCGAGGGTGCTGAAGGAAAATCCCTGGAGGAACTGGTAAGCGTGGCCACCTGAGTATATCATACAAGGGAAAAAGTTCAAGAGACCAAACAGGTGAGGATGCTAGCAGCCCTTGTAAACACTGGAAATGAACAACAGGGAGGGCGGCAGGGACCCCCCAGGTGGCAACCAAAATCAGATTATGGGGGGACCCCGAGACATGCCAATGACATATGTAACTACTGTAAGCAGCTTGGCCACTGGAAGAGAGAGTGTCCGAACCGACCTACCGGACGACAACCCCGTCGCCCAGACCGACCTCAACAACAGATGGCTGTGACAAGAACAGACGCTGTTGCTAATGAGGAATGACGGAAACCAGGGGGTCCTCTTGTCACCTATTCAAATGATTTTACCACTTATGTTTGTTCCTCCACAGACCCCCAGGTTCGCCTAACATTGGGAGGAACCACCTATTTTTGTCTTTTGGATTCAGGGGCTGCACTTTCTACTGTTACTGCCAAGCCGGAGAGAGGAAGCCTTACAGATAAGAGCATTCCGGTAATGGGTATAGGCGGGAAGCCATTTGACTGTTCTGTATTACAGGAGGCTGCTGTAGAAATCTCTGGTGTCTCCGCCTCCCATGCCTTTCTGCTAGCCCCGGATTCCCCAGTTAATCTCTTAGGCAGAGATCTGTTGTGTAAACTACGTGCTCAGATTTTCTTTTCAGATGACAAAATCATTCTTCGGTTGCCTCAGACCCAACTTCCCCAGCTGTGTGCTGTTCTAACCCAAGTTTCAAAGGACCCGATCCTGCCTGCGGACCCAATCTTACCCGAGCGACTCAGACAGGAGGTAAACATCTCCCTGTGGGGCACTTCAAGGGCAGACTTGGGGACTCTCCAGACAGAGCCAGTGCGTATAACCCTGAAGCCAGGCATTGAAATTCCTCGGATTCGTCAGTATCCCATCCCCCAGGAAGCTCTGCTTGGCCTCCGGAGTCTTATCACCACATTCCTGCGGTTGGGAGTGCTGGTTCACACCAAGTCTCCTTTCAATACTCCCATTCTGCCAGTAAAAAAAAACCTGACATGGACTCAGAGGGAAAACCGGTATACCGATTTGTCCAGGACTTACGTGCAGTAAATAAGGTTGTTCAAACTAGACACAATGTGGTACCAAACCCTCACACAATCCTGACTGCCATTCCAGCAGGTACTGCTTGTTATTCAGTAATAGACTTGTGTAATGCTTTTTTTTAGTATTCCTCTAGATAAGGACAGCTGGGGCCACGCTTACCAATTCAATTTCAGTCCCTACTCGCTGATGTTCCTGCCCACCGGATCGCTCCAGGAGACTGGGTCTATGTGAAAGAGTGGAAACACGAGCCTCTCCAACCCCGGTGGGCGGGCCCTTTCCAAGTCCTTCTTACCTCTCACACTGCTATTCGAGTGAGAGAGCGAGACACTTGGATACACCACACCCGAGTCAAGCTAGCCCCTAGGACGGGGCCAGAAGCAGACGACTTCGGACCTCGAGGGAGCACCGCCAGCTCTTCCCACCGCGACCCGGAAGAGCCAGAAACAGACGATACCTGGAAAGCTGAACCTCTTGAGGGACTAAAGCTTCTGTTCCGGCAGACAAAATCCTGAGACTTTATAACTATGGGTTCTCAGACGGTGCTGCAGTGGCTATTGCTTTTGGGTTTGCCCCTTGTACAAGCTAACCCACACCCAGCCACTAAACCTCTTCAGTGAATAGCCACGTTGGGACACTTATCTGATTGTTGGCTGTGTCACAAAACCCGCTCTGAGGAAGGAATAGGATTGTGGGCTGTACCTGCAAATCTTTCTGAAGTACTCTCCTTACAGGTAGAACGGAAAACTGAATGGGCATGGATTGGGGAATATCAATATGACAAATATGGGAGAAGGTTTGAAGTTTGGCATTATTACTGGGCAGCTAAGGGGGTCCCTCTTTTTGAAGTTCTTGGGATTGGGTATAACATGCCCCTTTGTTTGGAAAATGCTGAAGGAAGTGGGAGGGAAGTGGCCTACCTTCCTCTGGAGGCCTGTGATCAAACCCTTCGGTTTGAGGTCAGAAATGGAACCTTTTACCCTTTAAATACCCCTGAGAATGCCCAAAAACCCCATTGTCTCCTGCACATGGCCATGACTGTGAGACCAACAGGCATTTGTTATCAAGGGCAGTGGTTTCCCTCATTCCTCCCATTAGGCCCCATAAATAAGACACATATGTATTATATGGATTCTTTTCTTTCTTTTCTTTCTATGTGTTATCTGGATAATGATATAATGTGCCAAATGCCTGTGTAATGCTATGATCAAAAGCTCTGCTGTCCATAAGAAAACCCAGTATCTGTCCCTCCAGCTTGATCGCAAATTGCGTAACGGGCCTGACAATTTTTGAATTTGTCAGGCCCGAAGGGGGGACTGTGAAAGTTACTAATGACCCCCCTTAATTCCAGCAGTCCTTATG
>NW_020706421.1:0-1284 GCF_002925995.2 Terrapene triunguis
TTTGAGTATTATGATTCCTGATGTCAGATTTGTGTCCATTAATTCTTTTGCGTAGAGACTGTCCGGTTTGGCCAATGTACATGGCAGAGGGGCATTGCTGGCACATGATGGCATATATCACATTGGTAGATGTGCAGGTGAACGAGCCCCTGATGGTATGGCTGATGTGATTAGGCCCTATGATGATGTCACTTGAATAGATATGTGGACAGAGTTGGCATCGGGCTTTGTTACAAGGATAGGTTCCTGGGTCAGTGTTTTTGTTCAGTGATGTGTGGTTGCTGGTGAGTATTTGCTTTAGGTTGGGGGGGTTGTCTGTAAGCAAGGACAGGTCTGTCTCCCAAGATCTGTGAGAGTAAAGGATCATCTTTCAGGATAGGTTGTAGATCTCTAATGATGCGCTGGAGAGGTTTTAGTTGGGGGCTGAAGGTGACAGCTAGTGGTGTTCTGTTATTTTCTTTGTTGGGCCTGTCTTGTAGGAGGTGACTTCTGGGTACTCGTCTGGCTCTGTCAATCTGTTTTTTCACTTCAGCAGGTGGATATTGTAGTTTTAAGAATGCTTGATAGAGATCTTGTAGGTGCTTGTCTCTATCTGAGGGATTGGAGCAAATGCGGTTATATCTTAGAGCTTGGCTGTAGACAATGGATCGTGTGGTGTGTCCTGGATGGAAGCTGGAGGCATGTAGGTAAGTGTAGCGGTCAGTAGGTTTCCGGTACAGGGTGGTATTTATGTGACCATCGCTTATTAGCACAGTAGTGTCCAGGAAATGGACCGCTTGTGTGGATTGATCTAGGCTGAGGTTGATGGTAGGATGGAAATTATTGAAATCATGGTGGAATTCCTCAAGAGCTTCTTTTCCATGGGTCCAGATGATGAAGATGTCATCAATGTAGCGCAAGTAGAGTAGGGGCGTTAGGGGACGAGAGCTAAGGAAGCGTTGTTCTAAGTCAGCCATAAAAATGTTGGCATACTGTGGGGCCATGCGGGTACCCATAGCAGTGCCGCTGACTTGAAGGTATATATTGTCCCCAAATGTGAAATAGTTGTGGGTGAGGACAAAGTCACAGAGTTCAGCCACCAGGTTTGCTGTGACATTATCGGGGATACTGTTCCTGATAGCTTGTAGTCCATCTTTGTGTGGAATATTGGTGTAGAGGGCTTCTACGTCCATAGTGGCCAGGATGGTGTTTTCTGGAAGATCACCGATGGATTGTTGTTTCCTCAGGAAGTCAGTAGTATGACAGACCTGCGGGTGGCTATCTTAAAACAGAAAAACTTCAAAA
>NW_020706422.1:0-1284 GCF_002925995.2 Terrapene triunguis
TTTTGAAGTTTTTCTGTTTTAAGATAGCCACCCGCAGGTCTGTCATACTACTGACTTCCTGAGGAAACAACAATCCATCGGTGATCTTCCAGAAAACACCATCCTGGCCACTATGGACGTAGAAGCCCTCTACACCAATATTCCACACAAAGATGGACTACAAGCTATCAGGAACAGTATCCCCGATAATGTCACAGCAAACCTGGTGGCTGAACTCTGTGACTTTGTCCTCACCCACAACTATTTCACATTTGGGGACAATATATACCTTCAAGTCAGCGGCACTGCTATGGGTACCCGCATGGCCCCACAGTATGCCAACATTTTTATGGCTGACTTAGAACAACGCTTCCTTAGCTCTCGTCCCCTAACGCCCCTACTCTACTTGCGCTACATTGATGACATCTTCATCATCTGGACCCATGGAAAAGAAGCTCTTGAGGAATTCCACCATGATTTCAATAATTTCCATCCTACCATCAACCTCAGCCTAGATCAATCCACACAAGCGGTCCATTTCCTGGACACTACTGTGCTAATAAGCGATGGTCACATAAATACCACCCTGTACCGGAAACCTACTGACCGCTACACTTACCTACATGCCTCCAGCTTCCATCCAGGACACACCACACGATCCATTGTCTACAGCCAAGCTCTAAGATATAACCGCATTTGCTCCAATCCCTCAGATAGAGACAAGCACCTACAAGATCTCTATCAAGCATTCTTAAAACTACAATATCCACCTGCTGAAGTGAAAAAACAGATTGACAGAGCCAGACGAGTACCCAGAAGTCACCTCCTACAAGACAGGCCCAACAAAGAAAATAACAGAACACCACTAGCTGTCACCTTCAGCCCCCAACTAAAACCTCTCCAGCGCATCATTAGAGATCTACAACCTATCCTGAAAGATGATCCTTTACTCTCACAGATCTTGGGAGACAGACCTGTCCTTGCTTACAGACAACCCCCCCAACCTAAAGCAAATACTCACCAGCAACCACACATCACTGAACAAAAACACTGACCCAGGAACCTATCCTTGTAACAAAGCCCGATGCCAACTCTGTCCACATATCTATTCAAGTGACATCATCATAGGGCCTAATCACATCAGCCATACCATCAGGGGCTCGTTCACCTGCACATCTACCAATGTGATATATGCCATCATGTGCCAGCAATGCCCCTCTGCCATGTACATTGGCCAAACCGGACAGTCTCTACGCAAAAGAATTAATGGACACAAATCTGACATCAGGAATCATAATACTCAAA
>NW_020706423.1:0-20941 GCF_002925995.2 Terrapene triunguis
GCGGCTCCTCATGGCGAACCAGTCCCAGTGCCTGGAGGACGCGCCCGGCCGCTGGCCCCCCGGGGAGCCGAGCTCGCCCGAGCTCTACAGCGAGGCGCAGCGGCTGGCGCTGGAGGAGCTGGTGGCGGGCGGCCGGGCCGCTTTCCGCGCTTTCCTGCGCCGGGAGAAGGTGCCCGGCTTCCTCTCGGAGCCCGAGATCCAGGCTATCCTCCAGGCGGCCGCGCCGCCGGCCGGGGCCGAGGACGGGGCGGCCGAGCCCTCGCTCAGCGCCTCGCTGGACTGCTCCTCGCTCACCTACTTCCCCGAGCAGTCGGACGTGGAGCCGCCCGTGCTGGAGCTGGGCTGGCCGGCCTTCTCCAGCGGCTCGTACCGCGGCCTCACCCGCGTGGAGGCGCTTTTCCAGCCCAGCTTCGGGGAGACCATCTACAGCTGCAAGGAGGCGGTGCGCAGGCAGATCCGCTCGGCCAGGGAGGTGAGTCCCCAGCCTGGCCTCTGCGCCCCCTTCCTGCCCGAGCCTCCTTCTCCGGGCGCCCAGGCTTGTGCCTGGGGAACTGGGGGTGTAGCATCAGCCCCCGGCTGGAAGTGGTTTCCATCACGTACAGGGCTTTAGAGTTTGGTTTAATGACTGTCGGTCAGTACCCTCCCTATACAAACGGTTCCAACACCCCATGGAAGCTGGGCTGCAGGGGAGAGTTTAACCCGCCCTAATGCTGTGTCCTTCAGTGTGAGCAACCTCTAGCCCCTAGCTCAGCTCCCCTAGCGCTGCCCCTGGCTCTAATGACTGGGTGAGTGTTTAATCTGGGCAGTTAATGAGGGTGAGCTGTTAGTACGGAAAACCAGAGTCTGGCTGCGATTGAATAAATCTCTGTACTCGTACTGTACACATTATTGCAATAATATTTGTACAAAGCATGCCTAGCCTGAGGTATCATTTGAAAACTCATCATTTGCTGGTGGTCAGTATTATCCCTGCTACAATGTCGCCACACATTCTATGTGAAGTTATAACGTTCCCGTGTATGGGGTTAACAACACATGTTTGAAACCCCACTGCCCTGCACAGGCAGAAATCAGGTCTGTCCTAAACAAAAGAGGGAATGTGTGCTTGCTTTAATTTGCATTTAAGCAGTAAACAGAATCATCAAGCAGAGAGGAAAACTAAAGGACGCTTACGTATGTGAAAAAAACAAGCAGGGAATATCCTTTCACATAGACTGTCTCTTTGGGTCTCTGCTGGAAATGTTTTTCAAGAGTGGGGCTGAAACTACAAAAAGGGGAGACAAAGGCCCCAAAACCCTCCACTCCCCACACAGACCATGCCCATCACATTCACTGCCCCTCAAGAGACAAAGGAAGCAGCTGTTAAACTGTGGGAGGAGTCCTGACCTGTGGATTGATTCTTATGACTGCTGAAAGCATGTGGTGAGAACTTTGCTTTGAATCTAATAGAGTTTTGTTAGGCAGTGTTTTATCTTGTAACCATTTCTGACTCTTACGCCTTATTACTTGTACTTTGTAGTTTATTATTAACTTGTTTTGTTTCATCTAATCCAGTATGTTCAAGTTGAAGTGTCTGGGTAACTTCCTTTGGGGTAGTAAATTGTGTGCCTGTTATTAAGGCTATGATTATGTCACTGAATCTGTGACTTCCAGAGACCTCTGTGACATTTTCTTCCCTGGATCTGTCAGCTGGCTGGCTGTGCAGCTCTCCGCTGCTGCTGGTGGCGGAGCCCCTGAGCAGCAGGGGGACCCGGCAGCTCCCAGTCCCCACAGGTGGCGGGGGACACCCCACAGCTCCCAGCTGCCATGAATGGTGGGGGAACCTCCTCCACAACTCCAGGCAGTAAGGGGACCTCAGAGCTCCCTGTGGGTGGCAGGGTCCCCCAGCTGCTCAGTGTCTGTGGGTGCTGGACCCTCCTTCCTCCCCACTTTGTCAGGAATATTTTTAGTAAAAACCACAGGTCCTAGGCTTCTGTGGATTGTTGTGTATTGCCCGTGACCTGTCTGTGATTTTACACACAAATATCCCTGACAAAATCTGAGCCTTACCTATTATTCTCTTAAAGGAATAATGGACTTAACCTATTTGTGCTGTCCAAGAGAGGACTTGGCAGTACAGGACATATATTCCTGGGGAGAAATATGGGAGTGTGTTGGGATCACCCTGTAGTAGTAATTAAAGCTGGCAAGAGTCAAGGTGTGGCTGGCTGGCTGCAGCGCGTACAAACATAGCTGGGAGTGATTTACATTCTGGAGGCTGTTTGAAGAGCAGTCCAGGTTGGAGACTACAGCAGCAAGGCATTGTAACCTGAGGTGCCCTTTACAGGGCAGGGATAACACAGCTACTCATTGGTCTGGACTGTACCCTTGTATGTCACACCTGGGGCTAGTCAGACTCTTGGGCTGCTTCACCCTTGCCAGTTCTAACTAATGCTCTCCTAGATCATGGTTTGAAAAGCATCCCTTAGTTTATCTTGAGGTATGTATGTAAGAAGGGGGCACTGTGGGGGAGAGACAGCACTGAAACAAACCATGGCTGTAGGAAGCTCTGATCTACAAGAAAGCAAAACAAACCCCCATAAGCCTCAGAATGCAGGCAAGGGATTCCCTGCAATTTTTATACTATGCTTCCAGCCTGTGCTGCTTGTAAGGAGCAAGGCTGGATTGAGGTCTCTGAGTCAGGGACTTGATCATCACCCAGATGTCCTCTGAGCTGGTTATAACACGTAGTATAGCTGGGACCAATACTGTCCCAGTGACTGGGCTAAAACCTTGGACTGTCTGCTAAACTGCATGAATATGGACCTGTTGATGTGGATTACAGCAGGAGAACATCTTTAGCACCGTAACTGCCTTCACTCTGCAAATTGAACACCTTTTCTGCTATGGGGAGAAGGAAACCACATGAGGCCACGTATCTAATGTATACCCAGCCCTTGTCATCACTGCACTTATTCTTGCAATGCTGCACCAGCAATATGGCTAATTATACCTGTTTAAAACTGGCACTAACGTGATATAAAGGTTGACGAAACAATGCACTCAGAAGTCAGAAATTGTAGAGTGAAGGCTGAATTGCCCCTTGTGCATATGCCTTACTTAGCATGTAGTGTCTGCCACTTCCACTTTGTCACTTGTCCAATATCACGCTTTCTGTAGTAAAAGCTTCCGGTTTCATACTCCTGCATACAAGCTGTACTACTGTGTAAAACAGACTATGCAGCTAACATGCTATCCTAGCCAGAATATTAGGATGTGTGTGTTTGCACTGAAATGACAATGTGAGCTATAATCTCTTCAAACAAATGAGTCAAATTATAAAGTCACAAGACTAGGACAAATAAGAACATATTTTTAGTGTTAGAGTCATAATGATTTAACCATTTCTTGCTTTGCAATAATCTCTATATTGCGCAAAGGGGTAAAGTAATTAAAAAATCCTAAGCCTATTAAACAGTATATTATGAATGTATTGGTCTCTGTCTGCCTTACCATCTCCTATCAAAAACATCATGCACAAACTTGTCCAGTTTTTAAACAGCTTGGAAATTTTTTTAGGGATCTGTTTGGATCTGGGCCACACCCATTAATTCTTTCCCTTCTAGCAATGTTACACAGTTACATAAATATTAAACTCCATCCTCCCTTTATGCTGCTTGCCAAGACATTCCAGATCTTTTCACCCAAATGTTCCACTGCTTATGAGCTGAAGTTTGTCTTGGCCAAATCAAATGGATCCTTAATTGCTCCCATATCAAGTTCCTAACCAATTTGTCTTGTGTAGCTGCAGTTCCCTAATAAATGCCATGTTGCTTTTCAAAGTTCTTGCACGTGTAGCTTCCCGCTCTGATGCAATAGGATTTTATCTGCAAAGACAACCCTCTGGCCATAATGCTGTGATTTCCCCCTCCCTTCCCCTCCCAACTCCCTAGTCTGTAAACAGCTGATGTTCATAGTTTTGCACAGCAGCAGTGGTGTTAAACTTCACCTGATGCTAGCCAGTTTCACTACTGCCAGTGAGAACCCCCAGGCAGCTATGAAACTGTCCAATGTCAGTTTCACACTGCTGTTTGAGGGGAGCTGAAGAGGCAGGCATTTAGCTTCTTGGCGGGTGGGACTGAAGATGCCAAAACTAGGAAGCTGGCAAAAGGATGGCCTAGAAGTCCTTTTTGTTAGGTCCTGCTGCATTTGTGTGTGTGTGCTCCCACTCCCCCACCTGTCACCCCTACCAGCCAGAAGGCTCTGAGGTGAGGAGAAGAAAGCAAGCGTAATCTTTTTGTCAGTAGCTAGTATCTGAGGTAAGGGGGATGTCCTTCATCTTGTCATCTTTGCCGCCAATGTCTACTAGTGAGGCTTCTTAGCAAGATTGAGCCCCTGTGCAGAGTCTAGGGCTAGCAGCCTTCTCAGCAGCTGAAGATGGCAGACTAGCTGGGCTTTTCGCTAGAGGCTGAGCCAATGGGAAAGCATTATTTTTGTTGGTTAAAGTTAGACATTTAAACCATGCCCTCGACCTAATCTAGTTGATCAACACCACACAAAACATGCACTTCTAGCAAAAACGATTGCTAGAGGCAATGGGCCAGATCCTGTTTTGTCACAGTAACGTAACCTCCAGAATAGCTGTTTATTGCCACTGAATTATTGCCCAGATCTTTGGGCCCCATAGCTCCTATAACTTGTATCTTCGGCCTGGTCTACACTTAAAATTAGATTGATCTAGCTACGTCACTCAGGGCTGTGAAATTTTTCACACCTCACATGCTGCAGTTGCATCAAATTAACTCTCGGTATAGGTGCAGATAGGTTGATAGAATTTTTCCATCAACCTAGTGACTACTGCTTGGAGAGGTCAATTAACTACTTCAATGAGAAACACCCATCCATCAATGTAGGAAGCATATACTCTGGCTCTACAGCAGCATAGCTGCATCACGGTAGCTGTGTTACTGTTGTATAGACATAGCTTAAGATGTCCTATAATGCTACTAAGAACCAAGCAGGCATCAAACAACCGAAAGAGAATGTCTTGCTCATTTTCTCCCTTGTACTCCAAGGTTTGACTTGGCATAAGATGCCATAATTGGTCAGATGTCTAGTATCCTGTCTCTGACAGTGGCCAATACCAGAGGAGACAAAGGCAGTATCTCCTTCCCCTGCCAAGTCCTTTCTATAATTAAACTGAGGGACAGCTCAGTGGTTTGAGCATTGGCCTGCTAAAGCCAGGGTTGTGAGTTCAATCCTTGAGGGAGCTACTTAGAGATCTGGGGCAAAATCAGTACTTGGTCCTGCTAGTGAAGGCAGGGGGCTGGACTCGATGAACTTTCAAGGTCCCTTCCAGTTCTAGGAGATAGGCTATCTCCATTAATTTATTTATAATTTAACAGTATTTTACAGGCTCTTGGAGGAGGATTTTTTTCCTGCTTACCTGTAACTTACACTCAAACTAACACCGCCCTCCACCCTGCCCTTTGCTAACTTGAATTGGTTTCTGGTTGCCATTTGAAGGTATGTGTATTAAAGGAGGGAATACAATGAGCATTTGGACAATCATCTCTGGAGTGAGCGAAGTCAGGCTTTTTAATCTGGGAGGATCATGTTCTGAATACGCTTCTTTTGGTTGCTAACAAACAATAACTTTAAAAATACACCTAGGGAGTTTAAAAAAAGAAACTTGTCAGGTCAGCTGTTGATCTATATGTGCATGACAACCCACAACGATGCCACCCAAAACACAATAGAACAGGAAAGGCCAAGTGCTACGGGGCTGAAGTTTTAAAGATGTATAGTCTTGAGGGCCAGAATTCCATGTCAATCAGTGTTAAGTTATGAAAGAGGGAGTAACAGATAAGATTTTTTTTTATGCTGCCCTACAATGTGAGTGAAAAGGGGTCACTTGAGAGAAAAAAGGACAAGTGAATTTAGAATGAATTAAAAAAAAACAACAGCATTTCAAGTCGTTCTAATCCACCTAAGGAATTCGCAACCCCAAGAGATCAGTCAATTACTATAGCTGAAGTTAATAAAAATAGCCTTGATTAAAATTAGGACCAATAATGTGTAATTAGACACAATAAAAGCAGTCACTAAATCTCATACTTCAGGGCATAAACTGACTGAGAGTTACGAAGAAAGTTCTTTTCTTCCTTTCCCGCCCCAGTGTACAACACTGTGTACCTGGCTTGGTACTATGTGCTCTGTATAGAGGTTGGGGTTGGTTTCCTTTGAAGCTATGGGTATTAACTACAGCCAGAGGCAGGATATTGGATTAGATGGACCAATGGTCTGACACTTATTCAATAATAAGAGCAGGCTCCTGATTCAGGTTTTTCTTGGTGGTTAAAGACTAGCTGGAAGGAAGTGCCTTTCCCAGGGGTGGCTGTGAAAATCTAAAATACATGAATGAAAACATTGCTCTACTTGTGTTTGGCTTGGAATGCTGGTCTGTCCAGTGCAGTAGAAAAACAGCACCTCTTTCCATATTCCTGTACCTGACAGTAATGCGCAGAGGGAGGATTGGAAATGTGTGGCTCAGAGGTAGATGTGGACCTACAAGAAGAAACTTGGCCTTGTGACTAGTCCAGTTGAAGTGTACACGTAGCTCACTGAGGAAGGTAAAGTCCAGAGGTGGTGGTTATGGCTAGAAATACATCACAGTACTCAAGCAATGGGCTTAACTCTAGCATGTTACTATAGCACTGATACCCGAATTCTGGAAATTCCAGATTCAGTAGGTTACTGGATAATCCTATCTGCTAGGGATAAACCCACTTCTACAGGTGCCAGAGCTACTTGAAACCACAGCTGCCTGCTGTAACTTGCATACAACTCAAACTACTACATGAGACTGGCCTCTTCTCCAGGGATTACCTCTGTCACATAATGCCCTGGGTCTGCATAGAAACTTCCAAATGTTGGGAGGTATTGAACGTTTCTTTATCTTGGGTTTTTATCAGATTGGAAAGTTGCTGATTCAGGCCAGGTCTCAAGGTGCCTTCAAGGGGCTAATCAATTCTAGCTGGTGTGGTTCAGTAAAGGTTGCTGTTGTAGCATTCTCTCTATTCTATACAAGGAGGGATTAAAACCCGAATTTAGAGAAGTAAACAAGTGATTCAGGTACCGGAAATAGCAAGGGAGGTGTAGCTATTAATCTGTATTGTTGTAACATGTGCATAGCTGGTGCAATGAAGGGAAACGACAAGAGAATGAATCTTATACTCTACTGTGCCTGTACGTGCACCCTTCAGTGGCGGAAACTAGTCACATTGCTCACCTGAGACTAAAACAACTCCTGTGGCCTAAAACACACACTAAAGCTGAGGCCTGGATCATCCTGCAGGGATCAAAGTATGGAGAGGGTCTACTATACGCCCATCCTGCATGTGCGCACACATCCCTCCTGAAGCAGTGAAGAGTGAAATTTCATGAGTAAGAATAGGTGACGGAATGCAACTACACAAGTGGGTACTCTACCCTGATTTGTGTGACAAGTCCCTTGGTCTCTGTATGCCATGAGCAGTTAGGATCCGCCGTTCCAAGCTTCCTCTTGAAGACCAAATGTTGTAAAAGAGAGAAATTGCTTTCACTGGGTTTCTCTCCCCTTGCAGAGCTTAGAGAAGTTCTCTATTTAAAACTGCAGTTCAGAAATGTTTGAAACTCTGATGAATTCAGCACTTGGTTTACAGATTTGGACAATACTGGCCTTTCTAGTCCATCCATAAATTTGGATGGAGTGTGCATATATTTTTAAAAAGAGAGACAAACTTCCCCCTCCCCCTCCCAATTTCCAAGCAACTTCTCTGATCTAGTATGTACCTATATCTGCATGTTAATAGCTTGGTATGGTGGGCATCTGTAACATGCCATGATTCCATGTAAAACCCCAGGTTCAGAATGAACTTTGCTCAAACTGTACATGTGGTCTGTCTCTTCATAGACTTCACTTTTTCTTTCCCCTCCCTTCCATAGCCTTATAACGAGGCTTAAATATTTCTGGATGCATGTGTTCCCCTCCAGGCTAAAAAGAAAGTTAAGGTGGTGGGCAAGTGGTTCTGTAACACTGGTGGATGAGATCGTGGTTCCAATGCCACTTCAGTTCCAGGTGAGCTCTACTGTTTGCTGAATTGGGGAGCTCTTTTGCAGTAGAGGTGACCACTTGGAGGAAGAAACGCTGGCCAGAAACGTCATAATACTCTTCTCATGGTCAGTCTAAGGAGTAGCACTGTCATCTTCCTAGTTGTAAGGCTATGTAGCTAGGCAGCTTCAATGTTTAGCAAAAGGACTGGTGGCACTTGTGTATGAGGATGAGTGGATGGATAAACTTTCAGCTTGAGGTCATGCACAATCCTAAATGAGGGAAGGGTGTAAATGTATTAAACAAAAAGTAATTAAACAGTGAGAGAGATGACTATCAAACAGCAACAGATTGTTATTGCCTAACGACTGGTGAGTCAATATTTGATTTTGATTGAACCTTGGGGCAGCTAGTGACTGATGGACTGGTAGAAATACCCTGAAGCCAGAACGTGTGATCATACTGCATTCACTAGCATCTAGCTTTCCAAAGTAAGTCACTTGTACCCTGTGAACCAGAAAGGTAGTTTCAGTCCACTGGTATTTTAGTTTCTGCCACTGTAGTGCCAGGCATACAAAGCAAAAGGTGAGGACAGTGCATCAGGAGTCTTTATGTCAGGGGTGGCCAACCTGTGGCTCTGGAGCCACATGTGGCTCTTCAGAAGTTAATATGCGGCTCCTCGTATAGGCACCGCCTCTGTGGCTGGAGCTATAGGCGCCAACTTTCCTGTGTGTGTGTGTGTGTGTGTTCACTGCTCAACCCCTGGCTCTGCCACAAGCCCTGCCCCCACTCCACCCCTTCCTGCCCCCTCCCCTGAGCCTGCCGTGCCCTCGCTCCTTCCCCTTCTCCCCCTCCCCCCCCAGCCTCCTGCATGCCACAAAACAGCGTATCGGGAGGGAGAGGCATTGATTGGCGGGACTGCCGGTGGGTGGGAGGCATGTGGGGGTGGGGGGGCGCTACTGACGTATTACAGTGGCTCTTTGGCAATGTACATTGGTAAATTCTGGCTCCTTCTCAGGCTCAGGTTGGCCACCCCTGCTTTGTGTCTACACCAGGGTGGACAAACTACGGCCCACGGGCCGAATCCAGCCCGTCAAGGCTTTGAATCCCGCCCGTGGGATTTCCGGCCCCTGGTGGGCACAGCCCAAGCCCTAATGTCTACATCACACCTTAGTCTGAGCCCCGCAAGCCTGAGCCGGTTGGCATGGGTCAGACATGGGTTTTTAATTGCAGTGTAGACATATCCTTAAAAGCACCTTCACTAATGATGCCTTTCAAATTGCAAGTATTGGTGAGATTACAGCTGGGTGAATAAAGTGCAGCCAATAACTTGTTTGACTGATTTAGATTGGGCTTTTCAAGAGCGGCCATTGTTGGTCTAACTGTTCCCCTTGAATTAAACAGGAGTTTTCTAGCATTGACTTAGGCTAGGTCTACACTACAGCGGGGGTCCGACCTAAGATACGCAACTTCAGCTACGTGAATACCGTAGCTGAAGTTGCGTATTTTAGGTCGGCTTACCTGGCGGTGAGGACGGGGGAAAGCCGACCACTGCCGCCGACTCCGCTGCCGCCTCTTGCTGAGGTGGATTTCCGGAGTCGACGGCAGAGCGATCAGGGATTGATTTTACCGCGTCCTCACGAGACGCGGTAAGTCGATCCCCGATAGACCGATTGCTACCCGCCGGATCGGCGGGTAGTGAAGACATACCCTTAATGGTAGTAGCGGTAGACCAAAACTGAATGCTCTTGCTAAATACCTTTAGCCTCCCTCTTCTGGCTGTGCATTGTCACAACAGCTTATTTCCTCAAATTATTCGAATAATTCTTGGAGGGTAGCTTGTTGCAAGTGCTTGAAAGCTAAAATTCAAGCTGTTTAATTTTCACTGGACACCTAAATCACAAGTACTGCTTATTTTCCTTGATTTGATATGCATGACTTTTAGAATTGGGATTCTTGTGAAAATGTGGAGTTTTTCAACTCAAAATCTCCTTTCAGTGAATATTTTCTAATGTCCACTTAAGTTGTGGTTTCTGCAAACACTTTCTACAGTAAACTCTTGTTAGGACACATGCAAAAAGCAAATCTGTTTAAAAACACCTGAGTATTTCTGCAGACTTTCTAATTACCAGTGCTTTGGAACAGGGTACAAGGGTGAACAAAAAAGTAAATCTCTGTACTTTGGGAAGTAACTTTGTGTGTGAGCAATACCACACAAGTAGTGGTTCTGCAGCGTACCTATACACACCTTGGGGCTGCAGCGTACCTATACACACCTGATAAGTGCAGCTCCCATACACCTACATTACTTGTATAGCCACTCTCCTTCGATGAGCCAGTACTTTGGAATATGGCGAAACAAGCCATCAAATTGAATTTTTTTTTACCCATCTCCATCATCCCCAAGCCAGATGCACTTCTGAATGATGAAGGGCTAGATATCTAGCTCTGTGATGACATTTGGAGTCAGCTAGATGGGTTGCTAGAACACACATGGCTGTGGTCCTAGTTCTTAGTAGCCTGGAAGAGAAGGATCTTCCTGTCTTGAGCGCTGTCTACACTAGAGGAATTATTAGTAGAAAGTGTGCAATGGTGCTAATGCTGGTGGAAAGATCTTTTGGTGAAGGCACTGGACTGGGATTCAAACTATTAATACCTGGCTCTATCAGGGTTCAGTTCTCAGCTCTGCCCCAGACTCCCTTTGTGACCGTGGATAAGCAGCTTAATGTCTGTGTGCATGGGGATGATAGGGATACATCATCATCATCATCAGACAGGGGTGTTGTGAGGATAAATTCATTAAAGCTTGTGAGATGCTCAGATACTACAGGGATGGAAGACATGTTAGATAGTCCAGTATAGATAGGAGCTTTTATGCCTAAAACTCTCTCGAGCCGCAGTGAACTGATCAGCGACTGTAGGGTTAAGACAAATCCTTGCAGCAGGAGGTGTTCAGCCCAGAGTATCTGGGAGCAAGGGAGTGGAGCCAACTCTGCAAGACTGCTGACTGTGCCACGCCAGCTCCCTAGGTGCTGAAATAAGATGTCATTATGCAAGGTTGTGCAGAAAAGCAAACCATAACATGTGAGAGCATTAACAGGTGTGGGAATAATCCATCTGGGATCATCCTGTATACTCCAGGGCATAGTGAGTTTGACTAAATTGTGGGAACATAAGATGATCATTTTGCCAAACAATAACAACAAAAAGCAGCATGAAAGTGGCATTATACAGCCAGACAAGTTTCTGAATGAGAACTGACTGGGGGAGCTACTGATTTAGACAGGCAAAAGTCATGCTTGCTTGTGTAATGAGAGAGTCAGGCTCTGGGCCTCATGGCGTCTTCTGTTTCTGCAGGTGATCGCTCTGGTTATGGATTCCTTCACAGATGTTGATATCTTCAGTGATCTTCAGGAAGCCTATAGAAAGCGGAAGATTCCGGTCTACATCCTTCTGGACCAAGATTTTCTACCCCACTTCATGGAAATGTGCAGGAGTCTGGGAGTCTGCCCTGAGCAGGAAGGTGTAAGTATTAGAGGAGTTTTCTATGGTAAATTATGGCGTGTCTTTCAAAGACAATGCATGTGAAATACTAGCTGCCTATAGTTGAACATTTTAGACACTCTTTTATGTTTGCTTGGAAGCCTCTGTGTATCCCAAAGGTTGGGGATTTACACTGCAGGATTTGAATGTGGGCTCTGCATTAACCCAACATGATAGGCTCCCAAAACCAGCAAGAGCCATGTAGAAGCAGCATATTGGCCCTTATCCCAACTTATACGTATTGTATTGCAATACTATTCAGAGGCCACAGTTGTAGGGAGCAGCCCCATTGTTCTGAGTGCCATACATACGTATAGGAAGAGACTGTCCTTGTCCTGAAGAGCATGCATTCTAAATCACATGTGGCTTTTATAGTCTGTTCTCCCCTCCCCCCATAATATGCATTTCTTTTTAAATGAAGTGTCAAATGTCAGACCCACCTGATGTAGTCACGTAGGTCATGTGACGTATTCCAGTTCTTCAGAATCAGTTTTAATTATGAATAATAAAAAAAAATTCTAGCTCTCATGGTTGAGGAATCTTCCAAGCGTAAAGCTATGCAGTGTTGCCTTAAGTTTTCCGATATCTTGAAGTGTGAACTCCCCTGCCCCGATTTACTCTCACTGAGAGGTTGGTACTAAAGCCCAATGATGACATTCAGGGGACAGAATAAGGGACAGGGTAGGATTTGGAAGTTTCTGCAGGGCAGGAAATGCAGAGGGACAAAAAGGGTGGTGGGGACAAAGGTAGGGAAGAAATAATGGTATCCCCAAAGATGAGGCTATTTTCCCAATAAGTGCTGCTGAATGTGAAAATCTGGTACTAAATCACTAATGATTAAAAGTTCAATTATTACAGACAAGGCCATTTCTACCTTCGATCTTTGTGCAAACCTCCAGTTGACAATAGTGAGAGTTTCTTTTAGCCCTAACCTATGCTTTGACTAATGATGCATAATTAAAATGGAATTGGGCCATCTCTGCAGATTGAGTCTGACATCTCTGTAAGCTGTGTAGAGACAAGGAACTCAACCACATTTATCTCTATAGTGGTTAGCACAAATTTGCTGTTATAAATGGTTAATAATAGTGTCACTTAGTATTAACACTTGCTGGACAGTAAGTGGTATTAAGCAAGTCAGTTTCTTTCCTCACTCCACTGCATGGTTTATATGTTTATATGTTGAAGAGAATTGTTGACTCTTATGAAAATCAATTTAATGTTTTTTTTTCTTTTAAACAGCTGATGAGAGTTCGAACTATAACTGGGAACACTTACTACACAAGGTCAGGAGCTAAAATTGTTGGGAAAGTCCATGAGAAGTTCATGTTAATTGATGGCATTAGAGTGACGACAGGCTCCTACAGGCAAGTTCTGGGGTCCTTTGCATTTCTTTAGGTCTTTGTGGGGAGGAGATTTCTGCAAGAAGTGAAAACTAACTTGAAAGATATAGGATTGGCTCAAAAGCAATATTGGTGGTTCATCTATCTAATGCTATTAACTTTTTGAATCTGAATCAGCCTTGAGTAATGGGAAATTGAGTGGCTGCATTTCAATTGAGCGCTCAGATCCATAGAGGAGGGTCATGGGGAGGAAAATATTTGTCTCATTGCTTCTGTTTCTGGCAGGCTGAGCTCCCTAGTACGCTATTTCCTGTAACTTCCACCATTTGGGGGAACTTTCTACCATTTGTATTATTCAAACACCTACAGCCAGTTGTACAAGGGCAAGCATATTTCTCACTTAGTTTTTGTTGCTGCATCAGAGATGAAACCTAGTTGCATGGTGGGTTCCTGAAAACCAGTGCACAACAACATGACCATACGTTAGCTCAATGGTTCTCAACCAGGGGTATGGATACCCCTAGAGGTACACAGAGGTCTTCCAGGGGGTACATCAACTCCTCAAGATATTTGCCTAGTTTTATAATAGCTTACATAAAAAGCACTAGCAAAGTCAGTACAAACTAAAATTTCATACAGACAATGACTTGTTTATACTGCTCTATATACTATACGCTGAAATGTAAGTACAATATTTATATTCCAGTTGATTTATTTTATAATTATATGGTATAAATGAGAAAGTAAGCAATTTTTCAGTGATAGTGTGCAGTGACACTTTTTTGTATTTTAGGTCTGATTTTGTAAGCAAGTAGTTTTTAAGTGAGGTGTAACTTGGGGATACAAAAGACAAATCAGACTCCTGAAAGGGGTACAGTAGTCTAGAAAGGTTGAGAGCCACTGCATTAGCTCAACAGGCTTCTGTATGACTATGGCATAAAGTGTCATCGATTGCATAAGGACTGGATATGGATAGCCCTAATGGAAAGTTATACCTCACCTAAACACATAACCCTCCTAATGTGTACTTGTCACTCGGTGTGTGTATAGTTGTACTATTCATTCTAATGTACCAGTTAGTGAGATTAACTGTGAATCTCCGTTTGTTTTCAATAGCTTCACGTGGACTGATGGGAAATTAAATAGCAGTAACTTGTTGCTGCTGTCAGGCCAAGTGGCTGAACACTTTGACCTGGAGTTCAGGATCCTTTATGCACAGTCAAAACCGATCAGCCCTAAGCTGCCATCCAGCTGCCGGAGCAGTGGAATATTTGATCACCTGGTCAATGGAACAAAATCACCTAAAGACTACACTGTGGGAAACCTCTTGAGAGCAGAGTTGGCCAGACTGTCAAGCACCCCCAAGAAACCACTGACAAAAACAGATTTGGCTAACAACACTGAAGGAAGCAAATCCTATAACCTAGGTCCTTCCTACATCGGCACAGAGGAGTGGTTTGGAAGTCAGGAGGCCATAGTGGAACCAAAGGAGGTGAACAGCATGTCTACTCAAACTGAACCATGGGAAGAGAAACCCACAGTGACTCTCTCTAATGCTGTCACGCAAACCAGTGTTGTAATGGTAGCATCTGGAACCCAAACCTCTGTTGCTGCTAGAATGGCTGGCACTCAAACAGTTGTGCCACGGAAGACAGCTATGACCCAGACAGACAAGAAGGAGAGTGTGGAAGAGCATCTACTGCTGAGACAACAATCGAAAGAAGGATCTCCTTCATCTGGAAAGTCCACATCAACTTCTTCTAGTCTACGGTCACTTTCTTCATCATCTTCCCAGTGCTCTCTGGCAAGCTCTACCAGCTCGCTGTCCTCTCTGAGGTCCATTGAGTACTCTGGCAACCACAGGGCAGAGTACTTCCAAAAACTGCATAAAGAGAGGCAGGTCCACTACTCTGTTATCAGGTCCAAACTTAACCATATGGTTGCTATCCTCTCCCGAAGGGGACGCGTGCCTGAAAACTGTACAAGCTGCCACGTTGTAAGCTGCAATGTAAAACACAGGCGTGAGATCAGCACCAGCCTACTCAGCCTCAGAGACATTTCAGTGTTCAAATAAGTGACTGAGTTGGCTATAAGCACAAGAGCTCCAGGCTCACTGCACAGTCCTTTTAATAGCTGCTGATTCTTATAGTCCATCCTGGTACCCTGTGTGTAGGGGCTGGTAACTTGCCAGCACTGTAGTCTTATTCTATACAACTTGTTAAACAATGCACCGAAATATTTTTAGATATTTTTAATGCCATAAGTGCCTCCACTTGCTTTTTTAACATGTAATAACAGTAAAATTCATTCTATCTATGGATGTTTACCCCCTCAATTCCTTGTTAGACTGTGACCGGCAAAATATACTAGCTAGTGCTTTGTAGTGCTGTCAGCATTATGGTTTTAACTTATTTATATTTAGAAAAGTTGTTCTCAAGTCAGAATGATTCTGTTCAAACTGAGTTCTGAGATCTTATTCTGATTTCCACTCACTAACATGAATTATTTTAATATTGGGTTTTATTATAACTTTGGCTTTTTAAAGCTTTTATTTTCAAAATAATGTGGGGAAATAGCTTCACATATCTGCAATAAACAAGGCTAACTTTGTTCCTAATCTGACTTCAATGATCAATTTAGATATATTATGGGTTTATCACTCTTGCATGATAGTCATAAGGACTCTAGATAAGAGCTTATGGGTGTTTTTGTGTTTGATTATATCCCCTCTGTTTAACTCCAAACTAATGAAACTCACTGAGTGTTACCTAACTAGCCAATCTTCCAGCCTCCATCATTCATTTGCACATTTTGTTTTCTATAAAACCAAGCTTCTTTAATAACCTAGTAAACAACCCTGATGAATGCCCACTCTACACTACCGAGTATAACCCCCAGCTTTTGGGAGAACTCTCATAAGTCTGACAAGCTTTAAGGCCTTTTCAGGGTCTATGCTACAAAAAGTGATCATGTGAGGCAGCAAAACCAATAGGTATGTATTACCTTACATTTTTTCTTTGTGGGATATTTTGCTGAAAAACCGTTACTCCTGTTAGGAAGGAGAATGTGTCCTTATTACCACACACTCTCTGTAGTTGCCCCTCAGAAGGAACTTGTTCCTGATGAGTAGGCACCTGATTCTATTAAATCAAGGGAATCTCCTAGCAATGGCAGCCCTGGCCTGTACTGGCAAAAGTTTCTAGTGCAATAATGTCAGGGGGATGATTATTTAACATGTTTTTATACCAGCAAAAAGCCTTACAGTAGATGCAGTTGTACCAGCAAAAGAGTCCTCTTGGCAGTCTAGTTCATTTTGTTCAGGTAACTGGTGTAAGTTATAAGGGCAAAAGAACTGGTCAGTATAAGCTACTTCCCCACGAGGGAAGCATTGCTGGTGTAGGCCATATTTCAATGTGCCTGTAAACAGTTAGTCTAGTAACTTTCTTCTCTATAAGGTATCATATAGGACATGGGGCTGTGTGAGGGCAGGGGGTAGCTCAGGGTGCAGGGAGAGGGGTATTAGGAGCTATGTGCTCAGAGGGTTCCCCTGCAGTCCCTGTTCCCAGAGGGGTCTGCCAGCCACAGACCCAGGTATCTCCACCTGACCGGTTCTTACAGACTGCCTCTGTGGGAGCAAAGGGGGCTGGGAGCTGAGGAGCACCTTCAACCTGGGGCACCAGCCAGAGTAGCCGCTGCCCCGCACTGCCTGGTTCCGGCTTCCCGCCTCCAACCTGAGCAGGGAGAGGTGTGGAGTTGCCCCTGGGACTGCCATGCTCTTGCACTGCAGTTTTTGTTTGTTTGTTTGTTGGGGGGGGGGGAATGCCCTCCACGTCCCCAACTCTGCCCATGGGCTCAGGGCTTCTGCCCCACAGGGAGCATCGGGGCTCTGGGATTCAGGACCCGCTGTGACGGGTTCGGTCACAGAGACCCCCTTGGGACTGTCACCTGATGTGCTGAGACTACCTCTGAGCCCATTTTCCCTGCCAGCTTGGGACTTCAGAACCCTGTCTTGTTAAGCCAGACATGCTAGCCTGCTGCAACACAGACCCAGGGTCTGAACCACACCCTCAAAGCTCCAGACTTAACTGAAAACAGCTCAGCAAGTACTCCTGTCTCCACCACCCAGCTCCCAATGGGATCCAAACCCCAAATAAATCCATTTTACTCTGTATAAAGCTTATACAGGGTAAACTCATAAATTGTCCACACTCTATAACACTAATAGAGATGCACAGCTGTTTGCTCCCCTGGGTATTAATCACTTACTCTGGGTTAATTAATAAAAGATTTTAAGTATAAAAAGTAGGATTTAAGTGGTTTCAAGTAATAACAGACAGAACAAAGTAAGTTACCAAGGAAAATAAAACAAAACACACAAGTCTAAACCTAATACATTAAGAAACTGAATACAGGTAAATCTCACCCTCCGAGATGTTCCAATAAGCTTCTTTCACAGACTAGACTCCTTCCTAGTCTTGGCCCAATCCTTTCCCCTGGTACAGTCCTAGTTCCAGCTCAGGTGGTAACTCGGGGATTTCTCATGACTTGCAGCTCCCTTTGTTTTGTTCCACCCCCTTTTATAGCTTTGGCACAAGCGGGGAATCTTGTCTCTCTGGGTCTGCACCCCTCCTAAATGGAAAAGCACCAGGTTTAAGATGGAATCTACTACCAGTACTGTGAGACCCCAAGCCTTCATTCTTCCTGTCCTAGTTAATGGGAGCCATCAAGATTCCAAGCCACCATTAATAGCCCACATTTTGCATAATTACAATAGGACTTCAGAGTAATACTTCATATTTCTAACTTCAGCTACAAGAATATATTCATAAAAATAGGTTGAACACACTCAGTATGTTATAAGCTTTGTAATGATACCTTACAAGAGATCTTTGGCATAAAGCGTATTCTAGTTACATTATATTCACACTCAAACATATTTCCATAAACATATGGAGTGCAATGTCACACCTGCCTCCTGGCTGCAGCTCCCCCAGGGGTGCTGGGGATTGGGGGTTCAGCTGTGGGGCCATGTGGATCCCCAGGGGGCCACGGACCCCTGGTTGAGAAGCGCTGATATAGGGGGTGGCAATGGGGCAATACAAATTATTGCAGCAGGTGCTCTGTCATCTGTCCTAATATCTAGCTGACAACCTTGCACAGCACTGACTTCTTCACACAATGACATTGCATAACCTTTACATTCATGTAATCTAAATTTGTAGGTTGCAACAAGTGGATGCCATCACCTTAATTACATTTGTGTGAAGATGTGCTACCTACTGTTACAAATAATTAAGTAGGAAAAATACAAGGAAAACAATTTCTTTTAAGTGTGGTAACTGATAGCACTTTGTCTGTTGCCAGTTCCATTGTTTTCTCCAGTACAGTTTCATGTTTGTGTGTCTTTCTCTTACCAAGAAGCAGAGAGAAACTTTTTTTTTTTTTTTTTTTAAATTAGAAACCTACGACAATTGGCAGAGGGATGTGGGGGAAGTATAATCCTTGCAAGTACCATACCTCTAACACTGCTGCCCTTATTTCAGAGATTACCTGTATTTCATAAATCTTTCAGAAGTGAGGAAGTTACTAATTCTGATCTATCTTGATCACCTGGAGATATGCTGAGATGGAGGAAGCCAAATCTTTCTAACCTACTGTGGGATGTTTATTCTCGGCAAGCTACAATAGCAGACAGCTGCATGGACAGAACCTTCACTGGCCAATCTGATTTCCACTTTTGTAAAACTAACTTCAGGTCTCATAAATATACTACAGAGTTCTTGCTTTCAGTGAGTTTGTGTGTAATGGGTGGAACAAGCCAGCTTTCTTACTGGATCCTCTCTTATGCCAGTGAGTAGAAAGGTATACAGTACCCTAAATCTAACTTGTCTACAACACAAGCTGGTTAAATGCAGTAACACTTCTCTATTAATGTCAGCATCTGTTCTGATTCTTCTTGGTAGTGGTACCTATACCTATGCTCAAAAGTGGCTACTTTGTGCATTTCAACCTCCCTACATGGGGAAAGCTGACAATTCATTCTTTTATGCTACCACGCCCATACTATGCAACTATGAGGAAAGGAGGATCTGGCTTTAAAGCCCTGGTTGCACTAGCACTGTTTAAGCCAGTAAAAAAGGTGGCTCGGTGGTCAGAAGTCCCCTCATCAGCCACTGCAGGGGTTGTAGAGAACTGGTCAATGCACACTTTAGTAGCCAAGTGAGGGATTTATTCCATGCTTCATTTATGGTAGCACTTTTCTCCTTTTTAAACTCTATTTGAAAACCTTCCTTCATGTCCTTTTTACAATGTTACATTACAGTATTTTCCCATCAGCAGAAAGTATTTTACTTGACAAATTAATTTAAACAGTGAATTTGCAGTGTGGGTTTTCTTAATTATGACTTTTCCTTATCTTTGGTTCTTTCCTTCTACTAGGGATTTTGACTCTTATTCACTTAATGAAACATTTTCTATCTAGATTATATTTTCCAGCTACGGGGGGAGGCAGGAATTAATTCTAGTGCTATTAACTACCATAAGCAGCACATGGAAGAAGTCAGTTATCAAGATGTAGCATACCCATTCTACTCTTCATAACAGCCTATTCTTTCGACACTAGACTTCTTTTGGGGGAAAGAACAGTGCTGTGGAAGAGAGCCTGGGTTTATTCTTGCTGTTTCAAACATTCCTCTGATATGGTTTACTCTGAAGAAAAGGGGTAGAATGACTGTTAACGTGACTTACAGCTGTGGCCTCTGAAGCTTTAGCTTTCACCCAGACAGCCTTTGGCAAAAGGGGGTGGGGTAGGCTAATGCCTTGCTTTTATTTTGGCTACTTGCTACCTGGGCAGTGGGAGTTCACCACCTTTTGGAAGTATCAGAGGGGTAGCCATGTTAGTCTGGTTCTGTAAAAAGCGACAGAGTCCTGTGGCACCTTATACACTAACAGAAGTATTGGAACATCATCTTTCGTGGGTGAATACTCACTTCGGCAGACGCATGTGTGGAAGGGCTCCTTCATGTTAAGAGGATGAGAAATCAGAGTAAACAAAATGACCCTCCCCATGCAGGTTTGTAAATGCAGTTTTAGTGGTTACAGGCAAGGACAAGATCGGTGCAATGCTTTGGTAGCAGGTCTCCTGTGCTGAATGTGCTCTGTTTCTACAACTGTTTTCAATAATTCATTGACAGCCCCGTGGGGCAGGGTAGCCATTCCGAGAGCGCGGATAGGGTTACACAAGGGATTGCTAGGTGGGGAGTGTGGGAGGAAAGCAGGGACTGGTAGAGTTAGAGACTCTCCATTGCTTCTCCCTGGCCCCCTCCAACAGCTGCCCAGCCTGAGTCAGGGCATCTCCACCAAGGTGAGCTGGAGCATTAGGGCAGGGCCGCTTGGAGGGGGGGCAAGTGGGGCAATTTGCCCCGGGCCCCGCAGGGGCCTCCACGAGAATGTCGGAGGCTCCCCCCCGGCGCCTCAGCACGCCGTGTCCAGGAGCGGCCCCGGACAGTGCTGCAGCGGTGTGGCCTGAGCTCCTCCGGCTCGGAGCCGCGGGGTAAGGGGGCGGGGCTCCGGGCTGAGCGGCGGGAGCTCAGGTCCCGTGGAGCCACGCCGCTGCAGCACTGTCTAGGGCCGTTCATGGACGCCACGCGCTGAGGCTCTGGGAGAGGGGGGAGGCGGGAGTAAGCAGCATGGTAAGGGGGCCAGGGCCAGGCACTCCCCGACCCCATCCCCACCCCCCCCCACAGCCCTGACCCCCAGCTCCGAGCCCAGTCCCTCTGAGCCAGGCACCCCCCGACCCCATCCCTCCCACATCCCTGACCCCCAGCTCTGAGCCCAGTCCCTCTGAGCCAGGCACCCCCTGACCCCATCCCCCCCACAGCCCTGACCCCCAGCTCTGACCCCAGCCCCTTGGAGCCGGGCACCCCCCAACCCCATCCCCCCACAGCCCTGAGTCCAGCCCCTGTGAGCTGGGCACCCCCCCCCC
>NW_020706423.1:21041-21411 GCF_002925995.2 Terrapene triunguis
CCCCCCCCCCCCCCCCCAACCCAGAGCCTAACTCCCCACCCAGCCCTGGGCAACAGCAGCACCACCCCCAGGCAGCGACAGCCCAGTGGCACCAACCATCACCCAGCGACAGCTCATTATGTAATTGCAAATGTATACATACCATTAAAGCACTTAATGTTTTTAAATAATGTATTTTGTGTATTTTCAAATTATTAAAAATTAATTTTTGAACATATTTCACTGGTTATTTTTACATTTCCAAATACATGTTACTAGAGTATTGCAGCTTTTTTTTATGGAAGGGGCCCCTGAAATTGCTTTGCCCTAGGCCCCCTGAATCCTCTGGGGGGCCCTGCATTAGGGAGCCTACCAGCCGCTTGAACTCAAC
>NW_020706424.1:0-1551 GCF_002925995.2 Terrapene triunguis
GATACAAAATTACTCAAGATAGTTAAGTCAAAAACAGACTGCAAAGAATTACAAAGGGATCTCACAAAACTGGGTGACTTGGCAAGAAAATGGCAGATGAAATTCAGTGTTAAATGCAAAGTAATGAACATGGCAAAATATAATCCCAACTATACATACAAAATGATGGTGCCTAAATTAGCTGTTACCCATCAAGAAAGAGACCTTGGACTCATTTTCAGTACTCTGGAAGCACTGTTTCCAGAGTACTCCAAATGTAAGAATCCTTCTCACTGTGTCTGTACCATCCTGAACTCATTTTCCAGCTTCAGAAGACTTAAACATTATCTCCAGTCATCAATGGGACAGACGCAATTGAATAATGTAGCTGTCCTTAACATGCAGGTCGTGGGGGGGGTGCCCCCTTTTTAGCTGTTGCCCCCCTTTGCATCCCTCCAATGTGTCGCTGTCAACTGCCTTGTCCTCATTATGGTTCTAACACAGGTGAAAAATACACCTCTTTTCCTTGTGAAGGCACAGCTTAAGGGAAGAAGCTTCTGTCTGCAGAGAAAGTGTTAGCATTTCGCAGAGTTGGAGCCGGCGGTGAAACAGCAGAGACCCCCCTTAAATCTGTGCTACCTCTTCCCATCCAACAGTGTTTCCCGCCCTGCAGACAGGTAATGCCCTTTTCTCCCTACCATTTGCTGCCATTGAAACCTTAATTTGCCTCAGTGTTTCATCAGACCTAAAGCTTCTAGCCCTTTCTTCTCTCAGGACCTTCCCACTTACCTCTGCTAAATGCAACAGGCTCATATCATGGGATGGACAGCGATGATTTTGGATGCTTTCGCTTCTTTGCCGTACACCCCTCTTTTCAAATGGCATATCTCCTGTTAAATGCAGCCCAATGAATAAGGAGCCTCATCATGAGTAGAACAGGTCTGACTCTGCAAAGAGTAATAACTCCACATTTCCAAATTCCAAGGGAATGGGGGGGGGACTTTTTACTTAGCCCTTTTCTAACAACTCTAGTAAAAAGCACAGAGAACTGGAAAGGATCCGGTGACGAGAGAGCTGCAGAGTAAAGCCTGCAGCCAGCCCAGGAGAGGGAAAACGTTTCAGACTCCCCGCACAGCCCAGCTCCTGGCACGGCTCGCGGGGTCGGGGCCCAAAACCTGGCTGCCCCGTGCTGCTGGCCCAACTCAGGGCAGTCCGGCTCAGCGCGCGTCCCAGCGCAGGGGGGACCGGGGCCGGAGGAGCAGGGAGCGTGCGGAGCCGGGCTCCCTCGCCCAGCCCCCGGGGCACTGAAGCCGGCCGGTACGGGGAGAGATCTGGGGGCGGGCTTGGCCAAACACATTCAAAAGCAGCCAGCCAACCACAGCGGGGGAAGGAGAGGCAGCGGCCTCCCCAATCCGTGGCGGCGGCGCGGCAGCTCGTTTGAGTTCAAACTCCCTATAAAAGGCCCCCGCTCAGCCTCGGCTCTGCCCCCTTTCGGTTCAGCTCCCCTCTCCCCGGGCTGGTGGCAGCGGCTCCTCATGGCGAACCAGTCCCAGTGCCTGGAGGACGCGCCCG
>NW_020706425.1:0-1579 GCF_002925995.2 Terrapene triunguis
GATACAAAATTACTCAAGATAGTTAAGTCAAAAACAGACTGCAAAGAGTTACAAAGGGATCTCACAAAACTGGGTGACTTGGCAAGAAAATGGCAGAGGAAATTCAGTGTTAAATGCAAAGTAATGAACATGGCAAAATATAATCCCAACTATACATACAAAATGATGGTGCCTAAATTAGCTGTTACCCATCAAGAAAGAGGCCTTGGACTCATTTTCAGTACTCTGGAAGCACTGTTTCCAGAGTACTCCAAATGTAAGAATCCTTCTCACTGTGTCTGTACCATCCTGAACTCATTTTCCAGCTTCAGAAGACTTAAACATTATCTCCAGTCATCAATTGGACAGACGCAATTGAATAATGTAGCTGTCCTTAATATGCAGGTCGTGTGGGGGGGGTGCCCCCTTTTTAGCTGGTGCCCCCTTTGCATCCCTCCAATGTGTCGCTGTCAACTGCCTTGTCCTCATTATGGTTCTAACACAGGTGAAAAATACACCTCTTTTCCTTGTGAAGGCACAGCTTAAGGGAAGAAGCTTCTGTCTGCAGAGAAAGTGTTAGCATTTCGCAGAGTCGGAGCCGGCGGTGAAACAGCAGAGACCCCCCTTAAATCTGTGCTACCTCTTCCCATCCAACAGTGTTTCCCGCTCTGCAGACAGGTAATGCCCTTTTCTCCCTACCATTTGCTGCCATTGAAACCTTAATTTGCCTCAGTGTTTCATCAGACCTAAAGCTTCTAGCCCTTTCTTCTCTCAGGACCTTCCCACTTACCTCTGCTAAATGCAACAGGCTCATATCATGGGATGGGCAGCGATGATTTTGGATGCTTTCGCTTCTTTGCCGTACACCCCTCTTTTCAAATGGCATATCTCCTGTTAAATGCAGCCCAATGAATAAGGAACCTCATCATGAGTAGAACAGGTCTGACTCTGCAAAGAGTAATAACTCCACATTTCCAAATTCCAAGGGAATGGGGGGTAACTTTTTACTTAGCCCTTTTCTAACAACTCTAGTAAAAAGCACAGAGAACTGGAAAGGATCCGGTGACGAGAGAGCTGCAGAGTAAAGCCTGCAGCCAGCCCAGGAGAGGGAAAACGTTTCAGACTCCCCGCACAGCCCAGCTCCTGGCACGGCTCGCGGGGTCGGGGCCCAAAACCTGGCTGCCCCGTGCTGCTGGTCCAACTCAGGGCAGTCCGGCCCAGCGCGCGTCCCAGCGCAGGGGGGACCGGGACTGGGGCCGGAGGAGCAGGGAGCGTGCGGAGCCAGGCGCAGCAGCCGGGCTCCCTGGCCCACCCCCCAGGGCACTGAAGCCGGCCGGTACGGGGAGGGATCTAGGGGCGGGCTTGGCCAAACACATTCAAAAGCAGCCAGCCAACCACAGCGGGGGAAGGAGAGGCAGCGGCCTCCCCAATCCGTGGCGGCGGCGCGGCAGCTCGTTTGAGTTCAAACTCCCTATAAAAGGCTCCCGCTCTGCCTCGGCTCTGCCCCCTTTCGGTTCAGCTCCCCTCTCCCCGGGCTGGTGGCAGCGGCGGCTGCGGCTCCTCATGGCGAACCAGTCCCAGTGCCTGGAGGACGCGCCCG
>NW_020706426.1:0-2154 GCF_002925995.2 Terrapene triunguis
GAGCCGGAGCTGGAGTTTTTGCCAGAGCAGTGCTGGAGCCAGGCACAGAGCCGGGCCCGTGGTGTATCCCCTACCCCCTGGTCCACATGAGGGCAGCAACCCAGCACTCCCTTGCCCAGCCCAAGGGCACAGCACATCCAGGATGGGCAGAGCAGGGCAGTCCCGCAGAGTCCTAGTAGCGCCCAACTTTGGCATCCCCGATGGCGCCCCACACATCAAAGACGAACTCGTCGGGGAAGGCGAAGTCACCCAGCCGCTCATCCAGCGCCTCCGCGAACTCGTCGGGGTTCCGCTTGTCCTTCCCCAGCTCTACCATGGTGGCAGCTACAGAGAGCAGAGATGGGCGTGGGGGGAAGTGAGGAGCATTCACTGCTATGTTACCTGGGGCAGGACATGCTAGCCCTAGTGCTATCCCACTTCTCCCACCAACAGTGCCAATGCTTCGCCCATCACGACAGCACTGCCATGCCATTGCCAGGAGCCCTAGACACCCTGAGCCCCAGCACTGCCAGCACCAACACGCTGCTCTTGCCCACAGCCCTGGCCGAGGAGGCATGGCAGCTGGGAGGCCTGTGAGCTGAAGGGCTGATTCGCTCTCTCTGTGCCCAGCCCTGCTTCCCAGAACACACTGACAAGCCTGTCTCTGCCACTGCCACAGTAACCCCGGAAATGCTGCTGTGTGCCCCGCTCACCTCTCAGAGAGGGGAGACTTCTCTCCTCACACTAAATGCTGCACACGAGGGATGTAGGCCTCTGGGCCACTAACAGCAGGGCTTGCACTTAACCGCTGGGGAGCGTCCAGCTACTCCAGTCCCAGCCCCTCCCAGCAGGGGTTGCTGCAGGAGGCGGGGCAGGAGCGCTGGCTGTGGGGGAGCTCCCAGCAGGGGGCACTGTAGGGAGCAGGGGAGAAGCACTGGCTGTCCCAGCACGGGGGAGCTCCCACGCTGCCCAGCAAGGATTCCTACGCTGGCTGACCATGACACAGCCCTTCCCCCAACACCCCGATGCTTTGGGCACCCAGCCCTGGGGTGACTTGGGGGCTGCTCGGTAGGAGACTCACCCAGCTCCGTGTCGCGGATGCCCATGTAGCTCTCCAGCAGGTCGTCCACCTTCTCAATCGCCCTCTCCTCAAACGCAGACAGCTGGGGGGCAGGAGAGCTGCTGAGCAGGAGACTGAGGCAAAAATATAGCCACCCACTCACCCCCCAGCCAAGAACCATGGGAAAAGAGGGGCCCTCTAAAGCCTCTTCCAACCCTCCCCATTCCTTGGCAGAGAGGTGTGGGTGTTGGGGGCCAGGGCTGGGATAGCAGGGGGCTGCAGGTGAGGATTGAGGGGCATCGTCAGGGCTGTGGGAGAAGACTGGGAAGCAGGTGCAGTACAAGGATCGTAGTGGGGGGAGCGGCCCCATATGGAGGACCTGTCCCCTCCCCAATCTTGGGACAGCTGGGACCTCAGCTCCCCTCTCATTCTGCTCTGGCTCCCCACCCTCAGTTCCCTCTGGGAAGAGGTCAGGGCCCAAGCGAACATTCAAAGGCTCCCGAGGGCTGTAAGGAGAAGCTCTCCAGGGCTGGCACCTACCTGCTCCTCCACGGTGGCCGGTCCCTTGGCCCGCAGCCGTAGGGTCCCTCTGCCAGTGCCCAGCTGGGAGCTACTGTTGTGCTTGCCCCCTGCGGCCCGCTGGCTGATCATATCTGAAACACAGCAAGGGACGACCCAGTGAGACCATGCCAGAGGTGGGGCAGTCTCATGCTGGCCTCGCAGCCCAGAATCCCAGCAGCCAGCCCAGGGCACCGGTGCAGCCAAGTTAACAGCCACAATCCAGCAGGAAGTGGGGCCAGATATCAGACACCACCACCTGGGCACAACAGGCAGAGGGTGCTTGGGAGGCAGCCAGGGCCGGGGTAGTGCGTGTTGTGCTGATGCCTCAATCCCAACTCAGTGTGTGTGGATAGCTGGGGGCTGGGATTGAGGGGCACCAGCGGAGCTGGGGGAAGGGAGCCCAGGGCTGGAATAGCTGGGAGTTGGGATTGGGGGGCCCAGCAGCAGAGCTGCGCGGGGAGCCGGGGGCTGGGCTGGCCGGGGGCTGTGGGCAGGGGCCAGCAGCAGAGCTGCGTGGGGAGCCCGGGGGCTGGGCTAGCCGGGGGCTGTGGGCA
>NW_020706427.1:0-2080 GCF_002925995.2 Terrapene triunguis
GAGCCGGAGCTGGAGTTTTTGCCAGAGCAGTGCTGGAGCCAGGCACACCACGGGCCCGGCTCTGTGTCCCCTACTCCCTGGTCCACATGAGGGCAGCAACCCAGCACTCCCTTGCCCAGCCCAAGGGCACAGCACATCCAGGATGGGCAGAGCAGGGCAGTCCCGCAGAGTCCTAGTAGCGCCCAACTTTGGCATCCCCGATGGCGCCCCACACGTCAAAGACGAACTCGTCGGGGAAGGCGAAGTCACCCAGCCGCTCATCCAGCGCCTCCGCGAACTCGTCGGGGTTCCGCTTGTCCTTCCCCAGCTCTACCATGGTGGCAGCTACAGAGAGCAGAGATGGGTGTGGGGGGAAGTGAGGAGCATTCACTGCTATGTTACCTGGGGTAGGACGTGCCAGCCCTAGTGCTATCCCACTTCTCCCACCAACAGTGCCAATGCTTCGCGCATCATGACAGCGCTGCCATGCCATTGCCAGTAGCCCTAGACACCCTGAGCCCCAGCACTGCCAGCGCCAACACGCCGCTCTTGCCCACAGCCCTGGCCGAGGAGGCATGGCAGCTGGGAGGCCTGTGAGCTGAAGGGCTGATTCGCTCTCTCTGTGCCCAGCCCTGCTTCCCAGAACACACTGACAAGCCTGTCTCTGCCACTGCCACAGTAACCCCGGAAATGCTGCTGTGTGCCCCCGGGAGAGCCCTGCTCACCTCTCAGAGAGGGGAGACTCCTCTCCTCACACTAAATGCTGCACACGAGGGATGTAGGCCTCTGGGCCACTAACAGCAGGGCTTGCACTTAACTGCTGGGGAGCGTCCAGCTACTCCAGTCCCAGCCCCTCCCAGCAGGGGTTGTTGCAGGAGGCGGGGCAGCTCCCAGCAGGGGGAGCTCCCACGCTGCCCAGCAAGGTTTCCTACGCTGGCTGACCATGACACAGCCCTTCCCCCAACACCCCGATGCTTTGGGCACCCAGCCCAGGGGTGACTTGGGGGCTGCTCGGTAGGAGACTCACCCAGCTCCGTGTCGCGGATGCCCATGTAGCTCTCCAGCAGGTCGTCCACCTTCTCAATCGCCCTCTCCTCAAACGCAGACAGCTGGGGGGCAGGAGAGCTGCTGAGCAGGAGACTGAGGCAAAAATATAGCCACCCACTCACCCCCCAGCCAAGAACCATGGGAAAAGAGGGGCCCTCTAAAGCCTCTTCCAACCCTCCCCATTCCTTGGCAGAGAGGTGTGGGTGTTGGGGGCCAGGGCTGGGATAGCAGGGGACTGCAGGTGAGGATTGAGGGGCATCGTCAGGGCTGTGGGAGAAGACTGGGAAGCAGGTGCAGTACAAGGATCGTAGTGGGGGGGAGCGGCCCCATATGGAGGACCTGTCCCCTCCCCAATCTTGGGACAGCTGGGACCTCAGCTTCCCTCTCATTCTGCTCTGGCTCCCCACCCTCAGTTCCCTCTGGGAAGAGGTCAGGGCCCAAGTGAACATTCAAAGGCTCCCGAGGGCTGTCAAGGGAAGCTCCCAGGGCTGGCACCTACCTGCTCCTCCACGGTGGCCGGTCCCTTGGCCCGCAGCCTTAGGGTCCCTCTGCCAGTGCCCAGCTGGGAGCTACTGTTGTGCTTACCCCCTGCGGCCCGCTGGCTGATCATATCTGAAACACAGCAAGGGACGACCCAGTGAGACCATGCCAGAGGTGGGGCAGTCACATGCTGGCCTCGCAGCCCAGAATCCCAGCAGCCAGCCCAGGGCACCGGTGCAGCCAAGTTAACAGCCACACTCCAGCAGGAAGTGGGGCCAGATATCAGACACCACCACCTGGGCACAACAGGCAGGGTGTGCTTGGGAGGCAGCCAGGGCCGGGGTAGTGCGTGTTGTGCTGATGCCTCAATCCCAACTCAGTGTGTGTGGATAGCTGGGGGCTGGGATTGAGGGGCACCAGCGGAGCTGGGGGAAGGGAGCCCAGGGCTGGAATAGCTGGGAGTTGGGATTGGGGGGCCCAGCAGCAGAGCTGCGTGGGGAGCCCAGGGCTGGGCTGGCTGTGGGCAAGGGCCAGCGGCAGAGCTGCGCGGGGAGCCGGGGGCTGGGCTGGCCGG
>NW_020706428.1:0-1115 GCF_002925995.2 Terrapene triunguis
GGTATAACTGACACACAGGGTGTAACTGACATAGTATAGCTGACACAGTGCAGGTGACACATGGTATAACTGACACACAGGGTGTAACTGACATAGTATAGCTGACACACAGTGTAGGTGACACATGGTATAACTGGGGTGACCACAGTAGCACGTGTGAAAAATTGGGACAGAGAGTGAGGGGGCTATACGCGCCTATATAAGACAAAGCCCCAAATATCAGGACTGTCCCTATAAAATCGGGACATCTGGTCACCCTAGATATAACTGACACATGGTGTAACTGAAATAGTATAGCTGACACACAGTGTAGGTGATACATGGGATAACAAACACAAAGGGTGTATAATATATGGAGATATACCTATCTCATAGAACTGGAAGGGACCCTGAAAGGTCATTGAGTCCAGCCCCCTGCCTTCACTAGCAGGACCAAGTACTGATTTTGCCCCAGATCCCTAAGTGGCCCCCTCAAGGATTAAACTCACAATGCTGGGTTTAGCAGGCCAATGCTCAAACCACTGAGCTATCCCTCCCCCAAAATATGGAGATATACCTATCTCATAGAACTGGAATTACTGACATAGTGTAGCTGACACACAGTGGAGGTGACACACAGTATAATTGACACACGGTATAACTGACATAGGGTAGCTGAAACACAATGGAGGTGACACACAGTATAATTGACACACAGGGTGTAACTGACATAATGTAGCTGACACAATGTAGCTGACACAGGGTATAACTGACACACTGTGTAACTCAGGGCTTGTCTACACTTACATTTTATAGCGCTGTAACTTGCTGGCTCAGGGGGGTGAAAAATCACCCCCCTGAGCGCAGCAAGTCTGAGCACTTTAAAGCACTAGTGTAGACAGGCTCCGAGTGCTGGGAGCCACTCTCCCAGCACTCGGAGCTAATCCTCTTGGCAGCGCTTTGAAATTTCCAGTGTAGACATACCCTCACATAGTGCAGCTGACATACAGTGTAGGTGACATGTGGTATTACTAACACATAGGGTGTAACTGACATAATGTAGCTGATACACAGTGTAGGGGACACACAATATAACTGACACACAGGGTGTAACTGACACAGTGTAGCTGACACAC
>NW_020706429.1:0-1257 GCF_002925995.2 Terrapene triunguis
GGTATAACTGACACACAGGGTGTAACTGACATAGTATAGCTGACACACAGTGTAGGTGACACATGGTATAACTGGGGTGACCACAGTAGCACGTGTGAAAAATTGGGACAGAGAGTGAGGGGGCTATAGGCGCCTATATAAGACAAAGCCCCAAATATCAGGACTGTCCCTATAAAATTGGGACATCTGGTCACCCTAGATATAACTGACACACGGTGTAACTGAAATAGTATAGCTGACACACAGTGTAGGTGACACATGGGATAACAAACACAAAGGGTGTATAATATATGAAGATATACCTATCTCATAGAACTGGAAGGGACCCTGAAAGGTCATTGAGTCCAGCCCCCTGCCTTCACTAGCAGGACCAAGTACTGATTTTGCCCCAGATCCCTAAGTGGCCCCCTCAAGGATTAAACTCTTAACGCTGGGTTTAGCAAGCCAATGCTCAAACCACTGAGCTATCCCTCCCCCAAAATATGGAGATATACTTATCTCATAGAACTGGAAGTATTGACATAGTGTAGCTGACACACAGTGTAGGTGACACACAGTATAATTGACACACGGTATAACTGACATAGGGTAGCTGAAACACAATGGAGGTGACACACGGTATAACTGACACACAGGGTGTAACTGACATAATGTAGCTGACACAATGTAGGTGACACACGGTATAACTGACACACTGTGTAACTCAGGGCTTGTCTACACTTACATTTTATAGCGCTCTAACTTGCTGGCTCAGGGGGGTGAAAAATCACCCCCCTGAGCGCAGCAAGTCTGAGCACTTTAAAGCACTAGTGTAGACAGGCTCCGAGTGCTGGGAGCCACTCTCCCAGCACTCGGAGCTAATCCTCTTGGCAGCGCTTTGAAATTTCCAGTGTAGACATACCCTCACATAGTGTAGCTGACATACAGTGTAGGTGACATGTGGTATTACTAACACACAGGTATTACTAACATTATGTAACTGACATAATGTAGCTGATACACAGTGTAGGGGACACACGATATAACTGACACACAGGGTGTAACTGACACAGTGTAGCTGACACACAGTGTAGGTGACACAAGGTATAACTGACACACAGGGTGTAACTGACATAGTGTAGCTGACGCACAGTGTAGGTGACACAAGGCATAACTGACACACAGGTTGTAATTGACATAGTGTAGCTGACACATAGTGTAGGTGACACAGGGTATAACTGACACACAGGGTGTAACTGACATAATGTAGCTGATACA
>NW_020706430.1:0-3702 GCF_002925995.2 Terrapene triunguis
ACCTCAAAGAAATAATGAGAGGAAGGAGGCCAAAGAAATCATCTCTGCATGTGAGTTTGGATAAGTTCTGCCGGCACCACCCACGGCCGCCCGCTGAACTGCAGTGCGGATACGGAGTTACTTGGGAGCCAAACTGGTGTAACTGAGATCAGAATCTGGCCTGTACGGCTGTATGGTGGAGAAAGTTCTGGAATATTTACTCCTGATTCACAAGGGTCCAAACTTGATACTGGTGTTGGCCCAGCAGTGTCAACAGCCAGCCAGAGGCCTTGTGGCTGTAGAAGCTGTTTTAAGAGTAAGCGAGGAGGGTCGGTAGTGACCCTGTGCCTGGGCTAGACAGGGGACTGGAGCAGAGCTGTGATGGACATTAGCCACTTACTGAATGACTGGACAGGGCTCAGACCTATGGTCATGCGGGTGGAGTAAGAACCTATATAGAATAGAATAGAATAGAATAGAATAGGAGGACGGATCTGGCTGTGTTGGGCTAAGGCAAGAAGGAGAAGGTGGGGAAAGAGAGACCTGCTAAGGTTCACCTAAGTTTCACTGAACCTCCAGACTCTTCAGGTCTTATTGGAAACTCCTGGCATTATCGGGTTTGCCCACTGATCCCTGGGGATCAGTGTGAGCAGAAAGGCTTTGAATACACAGTGATTAATCAGATTCTTACTTTTGGGAATGCCACGATCTTATGAAACGTGATTCAAGCAGACTTGTTCTACGTTCTGAAACCATCTCTGAATATTCTCCCTTTAATCAGAACGTCCTCTGGGAGGAGGGGAATGTCAAAGTTGGCACTTCTGCTGTAAGATGAAAGAAAAAAAGATGGAAATGAGCAGCAGAGGAAGAGAGAGAGAGAGGGATTTACAGCTGTGATTGGCTATTTGGCATGGATATTAGCGGACAGGCTTTTTTCTAGAGCGTGCTCGAGGAAGTGGCTAGTGGCTGCTGGGTGCGATGGGCACATAGAGACTTACTGGAGGCTGTGGCGGTTAGGGTCCCAGAGAGACATGAATCCATACGGATGTTAGCAGGGCTGGAAACATGGTTTGGCTGACATAGGAACTGGCCTGGCCCTTTGTCCAACTCTGAAACGGAACCTTTCTGGACCATCCACGCAACCCTTATTATTCTTCACTGTCCCCTCCTCTGCACTCCCCGGTGCTGACTGAGTCTGGAAGTGCTCAGGTGTGTGCCACAGGCAATGCTGCTCCAGCCCAGCTTAGCAGAGCCAAGAGGCTCCAAAGAGCATCTGAACTGCTTACGACGGGAAACCCCGGTTGGCTCCCTCCCACCTGGCATGAGCTGCTACCCAGGTCAGGCTGTTCCACCTCCAGCAGCACGGCCTTGCTTCTGACCCCCGGCCAGGGAGAAGAACTCACAGGAGGTGCCCAAGGTTCGATTCTCCTTTCCCTAGGGAATGACAATGGGGCTGGGTCCCCCATGGCCCCCGGATTCATACAAATGTAACCCCCTGGAGTTCAGTGGAGCTGCTGCCAGCGCACAGCTGGAGAGACGAGCCTGGCCCAGTGGACAGGGACCAGAACAGAATCGAACAGAACTGGCTTTAATGCGCAGCTCCTGCAGCAAGGATCTTCCCCAGCCCTTTACAATAATCAGGTAGGAGCCCCAATGCCACTGCTGGGACTCTGCTAGGAGGGAGCGCCCCCACCGAGCCCTGAAGCCAGGCCAGGGAAGGGGCTGGGGGAGGGTGGATGTGAGGGGTGGGACTCAGAACTTCTTGTGACCTAGACGAGGGTCTGCTGGAGATCTGCGCTGGTGCTCAGGTCACCCCCGGCACAGGGCGTTGATGGCCATGTCCGAGCACTTCACGTAGCTTTTGCAAGAACAAAGGGTCTATTTGTCTGATGAAAATTCTGCAGAGGGCACTTCATGGTGCAGCCTTTATCTAGGTTTATCCCTTGACCTCTCTGTGGCACCCAGCAGCAGAGCACTGAAAGGACCACTCCTGAAATCCCCCGCCTGGTGCTGCGGGACCCTCTGGGGGATCTGCCAGCGGCGTGTGCAGGAAGAGCCCCAGGTGGAGTTTAGTCAGGCACACCCGGAAGGGGCAGCCGCCGAACTCTGATTTATTAGCAGGGCTGTTAGAGCCGTGCAGAAGGCACCAGGGTGTCAGTGATCCCTGGCCCGTCTCCTAGCATCCCACCAGGCTTTGGACACCTCCAGAGTACAGACACCAGCCTGCTGCGGGTGTGAATGGTCTGCTCCCTACACCCAGCACAATTGGGTAGTTCCCTGTTTCACAGGAACAAGTGAGGGAGTCAGGAACCCCACGGGTTGAGAGCAGGTCTCCGGGAGCTCACACCTACTCTCCCTTCCCCTGTGGCAGGATGGCAGCTGGTCTCCCCAACCCGTCTTCTGTTGTACCGTCTCGGCACAGAGTGGAGAATTCCAGGATCCCATGATTTGCCAAGGCCACACTCTTGAAAGCAAGGGAATGGCTAGATAAGGCCATTGATCTAGGTGACTTAGGAACCTAATGTCCAGGGGACTCAGGCTCCTCTGGCACTTACATGCTTTGGAAAATGTTACCCCTCGTCAATCAGATGTTGCCCCAATACCTAGCATGAGCACAGTGGGTCGGATTCTCTTCCCAAATAGGTCCCTCAATGGCTATTAGCCATCCTGGGCAGGGGTGGTGCCCCTAGTCTCTGTCTGCCAGAAGCTGGGAATGGGCGACAGGGGATGGATCACTTGATGATTCCCTGTTCTGTTCATTCTCTCTGGGGCACCTGGCACTGGCCACTGTCGGCAGACAGGATACTGGGCTAGATGGACCCTTGGTCTGACCCAGTGTGTGGCCGTTCTTACGTTCCTCTCCCTTCCACTCAGACACACTCACTGACATCAGTGGCAGCTCTTCCAGACTTACGGGGCATAAACGAGAGGAGAATCAGGCCCATTATCCTTACCAACTACAAAGACACACACATCTCATCCCGCTCCCTCTGTCCCGGAAAACATGCTTGTCTGTCCTCAGGCGTCTCCCGATGTAACCACCACCCGGCTTCTAGCCGAGCTACCATGGCAGCCCCCACACGCAGCCTGAGTAACAACACGGCGAGTAGTCGGCAGTGCAGCCCCCAGACACAAAGCAGCTCAGCACACATGAACCTGGTGAAAACGCTCAGTTCCTCAGACGCTTTAGACAGATCTTGTGCTGCTGACTTTGGGGGTCTGAGCTGGTCCTGCTGTTTCTGATGAGGCAGCGTTGCAAACAGGATTGCAATGGCCGGTTCATGGCACATCCCACATTAACAGGGACAGGAAATGAACAGAAGGAACCATTTGCCTTTTCCAGACATCCCCAGCAATAGACAGCAGATGGAATCTGATGAGAAGTCGTTTAGCCCAGATTTAGTGCCCCCCTGCAGGGGGTGTGACGAGGGATGTGTGCAGCCCCTCCTCCGGGGGACAAAGGCATATGGAGCAGCCCTGGACCACACTGTGTTCAGGAATCAGGGTTTGGACAGAGCACTGCGCTGGGAGCCAGGAGACCTGGTCCGATCCCAGCTCTGTTGTTAACTTGCTGCATAATCTTGGGTGAATCCCTTCCCGCCTCTGCTTCCCCTCCCACCCTTCGACTGGCTTGTCTATTTAGAGCAGGGAGTGCCTCTCACTCCGAGTTCACGCAGCGCCCGGCACAACGGGGCCCGAGCCGAGTTCACGCGGCGCCCGGCA
>NW_020706431.1:0-3732 GCF_002925995.2 Terrapene triunguis
ACCTCAAAGAAATAATGAGAGGAAGGAGGCCAAAGAAATCATCTCTGTATGTGAGTTTGGATAAGTTCTGCCGGCACCACCCACGGCCGCCCGCTGAACTGCAGTGCGGATACGGAGTTACTTGGGAGCCAAACTGGTGTAACTGAGATCAGAATCTGGCCTGTACGGCTGTACGGTGGAGAAAGTTCTGGAATATTTACTCCTGATTCACAAGGGTCCAAACTTGATACTGGTGTTGGCCCAGCAGTGTCAACAGCCAGCCAGAGGCCTTGTGGCTGTAGAAGCTGTTTTAAGAGTAAGCGAGGAGGGTCGGTAGTGACCCTGTGCCTGGGCTAGACAGGGGACCGGAGCAGAGCTGTGATGGACATTAGCCACTTACTGAATGATTGGACAGGGCTCAGACCTATGGTCATGCGAGTGGAGTAAGAACCTATATAGAATAGAATAGAATAGAATAGAATAGAATAGAATAGAATAGGAGGACGGATCTGGCTGTGTTGGGCTAAGGCAAGAAGGAGAAGGTGGGGAAAGAGAGACCTGCTAAGCTTCACCTAAGTATCTCTGAACCTCCAGACTCTTCAGGTCTTATTGGAACTCCTGGCATTATCGGGTTTGCCCACTGATCCCTGGGGATCAGCGTGAGCAGAAAGGCTTTGAATACACAGTGGTTAATCAGATTCTTACTTTTGGGAATGCCACGATCTTATGAAACGTGTGATTCAAGCAGACTTGTTCTATGTTCTGAAACCATCTCTGAATATTCTCCCTTTAATCAGAACGTCCTCTGGGAGGAGGGGAATGTCAAAGTTGGCACTTCTGCTGTAAGATGAAAGAAAAAAAGATGGAAATGAGCGGCAGAGGGAGAGAGAGAGAGAGGGGTTTACAGCTGTGATTGGCTATTTGGCATGGATATTAGCGGACAGGCTTTTTTCTAGAGCGTGCTCGAGGAAGTGGCTAGTGGCTGCTGGGTGCGATGGGCACATAGAGACTTACTGGAGGCTGTGGCGGTTAGGGTCCCAGAGAGACATGAATCCATATGGATGTTAGCAGGGCTGGAAACATGGTTTGGCTGACATAGGAACTGGCCTGGCCCTTTGTCCAACTCTGAAACTGAACCTTTCTGGACCATCCACGCAACCCTTATTATTCTTCACTGTCCCCTCCTCTGCACTCCCCGGTGCTGACTGAGTCCGGAAGTGCTCAGGTGTGTGCCACAGGCAACGCTGCTCCAGCCCAGCTTAGCAGAGCCAAGAGGCTCCAAAGAGCATCTGAACTGCTTACGACGGGAAACCCCGGTTGGCTCCCTCACACCTGGCATGAGCTGCTACCCAGGTCAGGCTGTTCCACCTCCAGCAGCACGGCCTTGCTCCTGACCCCCGGCCAGGGAGAAGAACTCACAGGAGGTGCCCAAGGTTCGATTCTCCTTTCCCTAGGGAATTACAGTGGGGCTGGGTCCCCCATGGCTCCCGGATTCATACAAATGTAATCCCCTGGAGTTCAGTGGAGTTGCTGCCAGCGCACAGCTGGAGAGACGAGCCTGGCCCAGTGGACAGGGACCAGAACAGAATCGAACAGAACTGGCTTTAATGCGCGGCTCCTGCAGCAAGGATCTTCCCCAGCCCTTTACAATAATCAGGTAGGAGCCCCAATGCCACTGCTGGGACTCTGCTAGGAGGGAGCGCCCCCACCGAGCCCTGAAGCCAGGCCAGGGAAGGGGCTGGGGGAGGGTGGATGTGAGGGGTGGGACTCAGAACTTCTTGTGACCTAGACGAAGGTCTGCTGGAGATCTGCGCTGGTGCTCAGGTCACCCCCGGCACAGGGCGTTGATGGCCATGTCCGAGCACTTCACGTAGCTTTTGCAAGAACAAAGAGTCTATTTGTGTGATGAAAATTCTGCAGAGGGCACTTCATGGTGCAGCCTTTATCTAGGTTTATCCCTTGACCTCTCTGTGGCACCCAGCAGCAGAGCACTGAAAGGACCACTCCTGAAATCCCCCGCCTGGTGCTGCGGGACCCTCTGGGGGATCTGCCAGCGGCGTGTGCAGGAAGAGCCCCAGGTGGAGTTTAGTCAGGCACACCCAGGAAGGGGCAGCCGCCGGGCTCTGATTTATTAGCAGGGCTGTTAGAGCCGTGCAGAAGGCACCAGGGTGTCAGTGATCCCTGGCCCGTCTCCTAGCATCCCACCAGGCTTTGGACACCTCCAGAGTACAGACACCAGCCTGCTGCGGGTGTGAATGGTCTGCTCCCTACACCCAGCACAATTGGGTAGTTCCCTGTTTCACAGGAACAAGTGAGGGGGTCAGGAACCCCAGGGGTTGAGAGCAGGTCTCCGGGAGCTCACACCTACTCTCCCTTCCCCTGTGGCAGGATGGCAGCTGGTCTCCCCAACCCTTCTTCTGTTGTACCGTCTCGGCACAGAGTGGAGAATTCTAGGATCCCACGATTTGCCAAGGCCACACTCTTGAAAGCAAGGGAATGGCTAGATAAGGCCATTGATCTAGGTGACTTAGGAACCTAATGTCCAGGGGACTCAGGCTCCTCTGGCACTTACATGCTTTGGAAAATGTTACCCCTCGTCAATCAGATGTTGCCCCAATACCTAGCACGAGCACAGTGGGTCGGATTCTCTTCCCAAATAGGTCCCTCAATGGCTATTAGCCATCCTGGGCAGGGGTGGTGTCCCTCGCCTCTGTCTGCCAGAAGCTGGGAATGGGCGACAGGGGATGGATCACTTGATGATTCCCTGTTCTGTTCATTCCCTCTGGGGCACCTGGCACTGGCCGCTGTTGGCAGACAGGATACTGGGCTAGATGGACCCTTGGTCTGACCCAGTGTGTGGCCGTTCTTACGTTCCTCTCCCTTCCACTCAGACACATTCACTGACATCAGTGGCAGCTCTTCCAGACTTACGGGGCATAAACGAGAGGAGAATCAGGCCCATTATCCTTACCAAGTACAAAGACATACACATCTCATCCCGCTCCCTCTGTCCCGGAAAACATGCTTGTCTGTCCTCAGGCGTCTCCCGATGTAACCACCACCCGGCTTCTAGCCAAGCTACCATGGCAGCCCTCACACGCAGCCTGAGTAACAACACGGCGAGTAGCCGGCAGTGCAGCCCCCAGACACACAGCAGCTCAGCACACATGAACCTGGTGAAAACGCTCAGTTCCTCAGACGCTTTAGACAGATCTTGTGCTGCTGACTTTGGGGGTCTGAGCTGGTCCTGCTGTTTCTGATGAGGCAGCGTTGCAAACAGGATTGCAATGGCCTGTTCATGGCACATCCCACATTAACAGGGACAGGAAATGAACAGAAGGAACCATTTGCCTTTTCCAGACATCCCCAGCAATAGACAGCAGATGGAATCTGATGAGAAGTCGTTTAGCCCAGATTTAGTTCCCCCCCTGCAGGGGGTGTGACGAGGGATGTGTGCAGCCCCTCCTCCGGGGTACAAAGGCATATGAAGCAGCCATAGTCCAGGTGCGTGCAGCCCTGGACCACACTGTGTTCAGGAATCAGGGTTTGGACGGAGCACTGGGCTGGGAGCCAGGAGACCTGGTCCGATCCCAGCTCTGTTGTTAACTTGCTGCATAATCTTGGGTGAATCCCTTCCTGCCTCTGCTTCCTCTCCCACCCTTTGACTGGCTTGTCTATTTAGAGCAGGGAGTGCCTCTCACTCCGAGTTCACGCGGCGCCTGGCACAACGGGGCCCGAGCCGAGTTCACGCAG
>NW_020706432.1:0-4699 GCF_002925995.2 Terrapene triunguis
GAGTACGGCAGGCAGGGCAAGGTGTACACCCTTGGAATGCATTCTGGTGAACTGGAAAGTGTTTGGATCGGATCCGTTGATTAAAAGTAAACTGAAAAGATTCTGTACAGTAGACTGGCCTCAATATCAGCTAGAGGACCAGGAAAGGTGGCCACCGGAGGGATCACTCAATTATAATACGATCCTTCAATTGCTTTTGTTTCATTAGCGTACGGGTAAATGGAATGAACATATGTATGTACAGTTGTTTATGTTGTTAAGAGATAGGTCAGATCTTTTGCAAAGGTGTAATTTGACTCCGTCAGGTTCGGTAGTAACTACTGTTTGTCCCCAGAACCCTCCTCCGGTTGTGATGGCAGAGTCGGTGTCCCCTTCGGCTCCAACACCCCCACCATATAAAGACAGGGTCTCTCAGGTCCCAGAGATTGCCCCCTCGGTGGGATTCTATCCATTACTTACTGAGACTTGGATAGCCCGCCCTGGATCAGACAATCGCCTGGCCACTACTATGCAGGTTTACACTCATGTGCCTTTTAACGCAGTGGACCTGGCAGCTTTTAAGGCACAGGCAGGGGAATTCTCTACGAACCCAAGCAAGTTTATCTCAGCCTTTGAAGGGTGTCTGGCTAGCTGTAAACCTGACTGGGATGACTGTAATGTCCTTATGAGAACCCTGTTGTCTGAAGTGGAGCGGGATCAGGTTACAGCTAAGGCTAAGGAGAAGGAAGACAGAGAAGGCATTTAAGGTTTAAAAGGGAAAGCTATTGGACACCAGAGGTTGTACAGAGAGGAATCCTCAGAAGTGAGTGTGCTCATCCTGGTTTGTTGCTTCAAAGCTCTGTACAGAAGTTATGTTACTGGAAAAAGTGTATGAGTGAAGAGTGGAAGGTTCTTTTGGAAGTTAGAAGAAGCCGAGAAAGGGAGAAGAGGAAAAAGCACGGAATGAGTTAACTGAGAGGAAAATACAGCTAGCAAGCTCAGTCAGCTGGCCTCAGTCCAAGGTCAGTGTTCGCTGCCAAGACTTTGCTGACAACCAAGAGGAAGGGGGGCCTGAATGTGCCCAAGCAACTGAGATCAGCAAAATACTGCAAGGCATAATGAGGACAACAGAAGGGTTAAAAAGCAGCTTTGCTGGACCGTGCTGGCCCAGGGATTTAAAAATTCCCCCACTTTGTTCGGCCAGGCTTTGGCCAGAGACTTGGAGGAGTGGGACAACGAAGACAGGGTCCTCCTCCTGCAATATGTGGATGACTTGTTGTTTGCTGCTGTGGGTCTAATCCCTTGTCTTAAAGCCACTGTAAGCCTCCTGAACTTTGTTGGACTCAGAGGATATCGAGTAGCACAGAGTAAGGCTCAGATTGCTCTCCCAGAAGTACGGTATTTAGGATTTTACATCAGGCAGGGGGAACGTCAGCTTTCAAGTGAAAGAAAGGAAGCTATCTGTCAAATTCCTATTCCAAGCAATCGTAAACAACTCAGGGTGTTTCTGGGCATGGCAGGCTTCTGCAGAATATGGATCCCAGAGTTTGGACTGTGGGCTAAACCCTTGTATGAATGCGTTAAGGGAGCGGATCATGACCCCTTTCACTGGTCCCCAGAAGCGGACAGGGCATTTAAAATCTTAAAAAGGAAACTGATGGAAGCTCCAGCTCTAGGCCTGCCGGACCTAGTTAAGCCATTCCAACTGTATGTGCATGAACGGAGAGGGGTGGCCCTGGGAGTGCTTACCCAGCTATTAGGTGCCTGGAAGCGTCCTGTGGCGTATTTCTCTAAACAACTGGATCAAGTTTCAAAGGGATGGCCAGCCTGTTTGAGGGCGGTCACAGCAACTGCCCTAGTGCTTGGGGAGGCTGAGAAATTGACACTGGGAGGAGTTGTGCAAGTGTATACTCCCCATATGGTTCAAGCCCTGCTGGATACTAAGGGTGGTCTCTGGCTTACATAGGCTCGGGTTGCTCGGTATCAAGCAAAACTGTTAGAAAATCCTGAAGTTACCCTACAGACCTGTCCCTCCCTTAACCCAGCCACTCTGTTACCGGAGACAGAGGAGCAGGAACATGACTGTCTGGAAATCATAGATGTCCAATACTCCAGCCGCCCAGACTTAAAAGATCAACCCCTCCCTAATGCTGATTATGAGTGGTATACTGACGGCAGCAGTACAGTTGTAAACGGACAGAGGAGGGCAGGCTATGCTATTGTATCTCTCCATAAGACTGTGGAAGCAGAGGGTTTACCTGCTGGGACATCAGCTCAGCTGGCTGAATTGGTAGCCTTAACCCGTGCACTTGAACTGTCAAAAGGAAAAAAGGTTAACATTTTTACTGATTCCAGATATGCCTTTGGAATACTACACGCCCATGCCGGTCTGTGGAAGGAAAGAGGAATGTTGACAGCCCAAGGTTCTCCGGTTAAACATGGGCCTCAAATTCTCCGGCTTTTAGAAGCGGTACAGCTCCCCTCAGAAGTAGCAGTGATACACTGCAAGGCTCATCAAAGAGAAGATCAAGATGTGGCTAAGGGTAATGCCAGGGCAGACAGAGAGGCCAAGCGAGCTGCTACCCTGGAACCACAGGAAGCTAAAGATGCCCATATGCATGCTCTCATCCCATCAGTGGGGGAGCTCCCGACCCCTCAGTACTCTCACGAAAAGAGGAACCTAGCCAACACACTTAGGCTCCGGGAAAAGGAGGGATGGCTCCACTCCACGGAAGGAAAAATCCTCCTACCAAGGAATCTAATACGGCCAGTACTACAGAAACTACATCAGTCTACCCACGCAGGTAGAGAAGCTCTTTCCCAGCTTATGAATAAATACTTTCTAACCTCTGGACTTAGGCCTCTGGCCTCCCAGGTGCAGGCTAAATGTCTAGTCTGCCAAAAGAACAACCCTCGACCTGGAGTGTCAGTGCCACCAGCCACTCTGGAACCTACCCCAGGCCCAGGACTAGTTTGGCAAATAGATTTTACTGAGTTCCCCCGGACCCAAGGATTCAGATACCTTCTCGTTTCAGTGGATCGATTCAGCGGATGGCCTGAAGCCTTCCCATGTCGTAACAACACTGCCAAAACGGTGGCTCTTAAGTTTGTCAAGGAAATCATTCCTCGCTTTGGACTCCCCCAGTGGATGGAATCTGACAACGGAACACACTTCACATCCCAAGTTGTTCAGAAGATATCGGATGCCCTGCAAATCCCCTGGAAGCTCCACACTCCATGGCGACCGCAGGCCAGTGGGGTAGTGGAACGCACAAATCAGACACTTAAGCGGCACCTCTCAAAGGTCTGCCAAGGGGCTTCCCTTAAGTGGTCTGATGCTCTACCCCTTGTTTTGCTCCGCATTCGCGCTCTCCCAAAGGGCAGGTTAGGGCTCAGTCCCTTCGAGATTATGTTTGGAAGGGCATGGCCTATGAACGGTACACCGGTTCTGGCAGGGGAGTGGGAGGTAGGCTGTGGTTTCTTATCTCAGTACATGTGCTCTCTGTCTGCTGTTCTGTGTTCTCTCCACAGGTACACCAAAGATTTGCAGCCTCTCCCGCTGGATGCCCCGATCCACTCCTTGCAGCCAGGTGACTCTGTACTCGTTCGGGCCTGGAAGGACGAGCCTCTCCAAGAGAAGTGGAAGGGACCCCACACCGTCCTGCTGGTCTCCCATACAGCAGCAAAGGTCGAAGGACACAAGAACTGGATTCATCACTCTCGCCTGAAAGCAGTGCCTGCTCCTGAACGGTGGACCGTCCAGCCTGCAGAGAAGACTGCCAGCGACGACCTGGGACTTAAGCTGTTATTCAAAAGACAATAAGGCCTGCTGGGAATGCCCTGTGATCTCTTTGGACAGTCACAGCGCACTCCCCGCGAGAACTCTGAGCGTTGGTTGTGTTTGTTTTCACAGGGCCAGCCTAACCTGGTGGCCTGGTCCCTTTTGCTTTTAGTCTGTCTGCTATTGGTAATTGTTATTTTGTGGGTATTTGGGGAATTGTAATTGTCAGGCCCTAGGGTCACCTGCCCAGCATGAGTTCAGGTCCAGGGTCTGCCACAGTGGTACTCTTTGCCATAGGGACACTCCTCTCGTTACCTTCTGTTTCCCCCCGACCACATGCGGGATGGAAAGAAATCCCTACTAACTTGGAAACAAACACATATGAGTCCTTGAAGGTTTGCTTTGCCCAAGAATTCAACCTCTCTAACTGCTGGGTATGCTCCCAAGTCCCGGCATACCCTCTCATTGAGGACCCCAGCTTCATAGCACTCAATCATATCTTGTCCACAGAATATGAGAAAACTCAGCCAAAAGTTTGTTGAGTATTCTCAAAGGAGGGAGTTGTTGACGTCACCAGGCATCACCATCACCCCAGGTGACTCAGGAGGGTGGAAAATCACAAGTGTCAATGAAGCCTTCCTGCACTAGGCCTGAACCAAACTCCTTCCATGTTTAAACTCTAATCGACCTCAAAAGCCAGGTGCAAGTGAAATGTGTAAGCAGCTTGATATCAGTGGTAAACCCCCCTTTGCAGTATAATGAGGCCTGTATACCTCTGGCCGAAGGAAAGATAATAAATCAAAGGAACGGGACAAGATAGTAGTTCAAGAAGTTACTAACGAGCTGAACTTATAGCTGCCAACATAAACTAACTGCTTAAATGTAATTGCTATTTGCTTAGTAATTGTTACCAGGGATGGGAGGGGTAGAGAGAGAGAG
>NW_020706433.1:0-1569 GCF_002925995.2 Terrapene triunguis
CTCTGGAGATTTCCATTACTTGCATCTGAAGAAGTGAGGTTCTTACCCACGAAAGCTTATGCTCCCAATACTTGTGTTATCAAAGGAGAACTGATCTTATGTTTATTACTGTTAAAGCAACAAATAATAGACAATGAAGAAATTTTTAAAAGAGATGTTTTGTAGGAGACCAGGCTAAGGTGCCACATTACCCTGGCCAGAGGATCTGTATACTTTAAGCCAGGGGTTCTCAAACTGGGGGTCGGGACCCCTCAGGGGGTCGCGAGGTTATTACATGGGGGGTCGCAGGCTGTCAGCCTCCACCCCAAACCCGGCTTTGCCTCCAGCATTTATAATGTTGTTAAATGTATTAAAAAGTGTTTTTAATTTATAAGGGGGGGATCACATTCAGAGGCTTGCTATGTGAAAGAGGTCACCAGTACAGAAGTTTGAGAACCACTGCTCTAAGTGATATAAAAAGGCAAGTAATCTGAGCCCCTCTGGTTGCCATAATATTCAGACATGCATAATCTGTTCTCCCAGCTAGAATATAACTCACTAAAAGTTAGCATTGTGACAAGATATTGAAGTTCAACCAGAGGTGGCTCAGATTACTTGCCTTTTTATATCACTTAGAGCAGTGGTTCTCAAACTTCTGTACTGGTGACCTCTTTCACATAGCAAGCCTCTGAATGTGATCCCCCCCTTATAAATTAAAAACACTTTTTAATACATTTAACAACATTATAAATGCTGGAGGCAAAGCCGGGTTTGGGGTGGAGGCTGACAGCCTGCGACCCCCCATGTAATAACCTCGCGACCCCCTGAGGGGTCCCGACCCCCAGTTTGAGAACCCCTGGCTTAAAGTATACAGATCCTCTGGCCAGGGTAATGTGGCACCTTAGCCTGGTCTCCTACAAAACATCTCTTTTAAAAATTTCTTCATTGTCTATTATTTGTTGCTTTAACAGTAATAAACATAAGATCAGTTCTCCTTTGATAACACAAGTATTGGGAGCATAAGCTTTCGTGGGTAAGAACCTCACTTCTTCAGATGCAAGTAATGGAAATCTCCAGAGGCAGGTATAAATCAGCATGGAGATAACGAGGTTATCTCTGGAGATTTCCATTACTTGCATCTGAAGAAGTGAGGTTCTTACCCACGAAAGCTTATGCTCCCAATACTTGTGTTATCAAAGGAGAACTGATCTTATGTTTATTACTGTTAAAGCAACAAATAATAGACAATGAAGAAATTTTTAAAAGAGATGTTTTGTAGGAGACCAGGCTAAGGTGCCACATTACCCTGGCCAGAGGATCTGTATACTTTAAGCCAGGGGTTCTCAAACTGGGGGTCGGGACCCCTCAGGGGGTCGCGAGGTTATTACATGGGGGGTCGCAGGCTGTCAGCCTCCACCCCAAACCCGGCTTTGCCTCCAGCATTTATAATGTTGTTAAATGTATTAAAAAGTGTTTTTAATTTATAAGGGGGGGATCACATTCAGAGGCTTGCTATGTGAAAGAGGTCACCAGTACAGAAGTTTGAGAACCACTGCTCTAAGTGATATAAAAAGGCAAGTAATCTGAGCC
>NW_020706434.1:0-1854 GCF_002925995.2 Terrapene triunguis
AAGCTCTGGAACCTGCCAGGGTTTCTCTAGGAAAGATGTGGGACCTCGGGTAAGCTTAAGCTAGCAGGTAGTTTGTTAGTTATATTTCCTCATGGTATATGGTACAGTACAGACTTCTCCTTATGGATTTCAGAATGCAGAAATCTTGGAATCATCAGAACCCAGGAGCACTAAAGAGGCCTAAGGGGTGGAAAATTTAAAGATGGGAATGAAAAACATCTTCCAGCAAGGAGTAACGTATAGATTTTCTGACAATAGACAGGGATGTGTGGAGAACAGCTGGCACAAACTAAAGTTAATTTGGCTGGAAATGACGTTCTAGGAGCAATGAAACCACAGTGCCGAAAAGCATAGGAAGGGAGATTTGGTGGTGGAACCCTCAAGTTAAAGAATTGGGGGGAAGGGAGCGTAATATTAAGAAAAAAAATAATGGCAGGCCAGCGTCTTGATTAGTGATAAGATGGCATACATGGAGGCAAACAGAGGCCAAAAGAAAAGCTTTACCAGCTAAAAGTATGGCTTCTGCTGAGCTATATAATGCACACTGTCTTCAAAGCTGGGTGGCAGTGCAAATGACTACAGACACAAAGAAAGGGGCACAATCAAATAAGTTTGAGAACCACTGTGCTAGGCAAATTTGTGTTGGAATGATTAAATTTAGAGCATAGGTTGGCCCTAAAAGTCATCTTTTATAAACAGATAACGCTCTATTCCTGACTCAGAAGTTAGGGATAGACTAGACAAGACATGGTGAGTTTTTTATTTGGTACAGCTAAAGGCCTGGTTATCTCAGTAATGCTCCCTCAGCTTGTTCCATCACCATTAAGAAAACTTCAGAATCATATAATCATAGACTTTAAGGACAGAAGGGACCATTATGATCGTCTAGTCTGACCTCCTGCACAACACAGGCCACAGAATCTCAGCCAGCCACTCCTGTATCAAACCCCTGAAGTCCTCAAATCATGGTTTAAAGACTTCAAAGTGCATAGAATCCTCCAGCAAGTGACCCGTGCCCCATGCTGCAGAGGAAGGCGATACCCCCCCCAGGGCTTCTGCCAATCTGCCCTGGAGGAAAATTCCTTCCCGACCCCAAATATGGCGATCAGCTAAACCCTGAGCCTGTGGGCAAGACTCACCAGCCAGATACCCAGGAAAGAATTCTCTGTAGTAACTCAGATCCCACCCCTATGTAACCAATCCTGATTCATTCTCTCTGCTGGGCCAGCAGCACAGAAGAGTGGCAATGTGAAAAGTGATATTTATCAATAATCATTTTTCACAGCAGACTTAATGTCCCATTGCCACCCTTACTTTTGCACTGCTGCTGCCACCCTGGGGCTAAAGTTTGCTGAAGGCATTGCTGGCCTCACCAATGCTCTTAGTAATGTCATTGCCAGTCACTGCATCTTGTGAATCAACACTGCCTAAGTAGCAAAATTATAGTTACTAGTTATCAGTATGGTTAAAGTGGTACAATTATCCCGTGTGTAGACAATGAGGAGTATTGTGTGGGGATGTTCATCTGGAGGTTGGGGGGAAAAGGGGCCTGTTGAGGTGGGGGAGGAAAAGATGAACTTGAGATTTAGATCTCTAATATGTTTGAAATTTGATAAAAATCATAGTTCCAAATACAGTACTGCTGTATTTTTGCTTTTCATTTTAGTTTATGCATCCCTCTGGAGAAAAGAATCAACCGTATATAATACCAATAAAAAAATAACAACAGTTATACTAAAGTATAAAGTGTGGTTATGGTCAGACAAGTTACTCTGTAAAAATAGCATCATGGGGTTCCATGTTTATTCTCCATCAATGACTCCAGATCAGATTTGCTCAGTTAATAAATTAAAG
>NW_020706435.1:0-4052 GCF_002925995.2 Terrapene triunguis
GCTGAAATGCCTAAGGAACACATGAACAGTTATGAACTTTTTAAAAACAAGGCCAGAATCAGAATGGGGCTAACACCTGAGCATGCCCATCGGCGGTTCAGAGCCCTAAGGTGGAAACCCGATGTGTCATTTACCCGACATGCCTACCACATTGGGAAAAATTGGGATGCCTGGATATCAGGAGCAAATGTTAAATCTACGGAAGAGTTGCCCTTCCTATTGCAAATGGAGCAGTTTTTAGAGGGTGTTCCTGAGGAAATAGAAAGGTACATCCTAGATGGGAAGCCCAAAACTGTAACCGAGGCGGGGGAGATTGGAGCCAAATGGGTGGAGGTGACAGAAAAGAAAAAAGCTAGTAGCAGTTGGAGCGAATATCAGAAGGGGCAAGCCGAAACAAAACCTTACCACCGGGGACAACCCAAGGCCCCACCCACATCCCAAGGGAAACCCCAGACGCCTTCTCACCCCACCACACCAGTCTCCATCAACCAACATCGCCCCGGTGATACCTTAGCAGGGCGATGTTTTAAATGTAATGAACTGGGGCATATAAAGGCTCACTGCCCCAAGAACCCCAACCGATTACAGTTCATTACACCCCAATCACACCAAAGATCCCCAGACCCAGATGCCTCTCTCATACCCTCGGAGCGAAGGGAAACCTTGAGAGTGGGCGGAAAGAAGGTTATCGCTTGGAGGGACACTGGGGCACAAGTGTCAACTATCCACCAATCCCTAGTGGACCCCAAACTCATCAACCCGGAGGCTCCAGTGACAATTCAACCCTTCGTGTCACAGTCTGTAACCTTGCCTACAGCCAAGTTGCATGTCCAGTACAAGGGCTGGTCAGGAATGTGGACTTTTGCAGTCTATGACAATTATCCCATCCCCATGCTGCTGGGGGAAGACTTGGCCAACCATGTGAAGCTAGCCAAGAGGGTGGGAATAGTCACCCGCAGCCAGGCTAAGCAAGCTTCCACCCCCATCCCTGTTCCTGAGCCGTCCACCAGGGCCCCGTCTGTGTTACCGGAGACCCAAACACAGGTGGTGGAACCAGATCCCCTGCCAACGACTGCAACAGCCGTAGTGAATCCAATCCCAGAGACCCAGCCAAAGCCAGTCCCGGAACCGGAACTGGCAACGCAACCAGCACCAGAACCATTGCCGGCACGGAGTCCAGCGCTTGCAAACCCGTCTACAACTCCAATGCCAGAGGGCACCAGCGAGCCTGAACTGGCGGAAGCAGCAGATAACCCTACCCAAGAGGCTCAGCCAGAGCCTGAGATACCACATAGTGCACCAGCGGACAGCGGTTCACGGTCAGTGGAAACAGCCCCAGCACCTGCATCGCTTCCAGAGGGACCAAGCCCCAGTCCACAGTCCAAGGAGGAACTGATGTCTCCAGCATCAAGGGAACAGTTCCAGGCCGAGCAGGAAGCAGATGACAGCCTTCAGAAAGCTTGGGCGGTGGCGCGGAGCACCCCACCGCCTCTCAGCTCTTCTAACCGATCCCGGTTTGTTGTAGAACAAGGGCTTTTATACAAGGAGACTCTTTCTGGTGGGCACCAGGAAGACTGGCATCCTCAAAGACAGTTGGTAGTTCCCACTAAGTATCGGGTAAAGCTCTTGAGCTTAGCCCATGATCATCCCAGTGGCCATTCTGGGGTGAACAGAACCAAAGACCGGTTGGGGAAGTCCTTCCACTGGGAGGGAATGGGCAAGGACGTTGCTAATTATGTCCGGTCTTGTGAGGTGTGCCAACGAGTGGGAAAGCCCCAAGACCAGGTTAAAGCCCCTCTCCAGCCACTACCCATAATTGAGGTCCCATTTCAGCGAGTAGCTGTGGATATTCTGGGTCCTTTCCCAAAGAAGACACCCAGAGGAAAGCAGTACGTACTGACTTTCATGGATTTTGCTACCCGATGGCCGGAAGCTGTACCCTTAAGCAACACCAAGACTAAAAGTGTGTGCCAGGCATTAGCAGACATTTTTGCCAGGGTAGGTTGGCCCTCCGACATCCTTACAGATTCGGGAACTAATTTCCTGGCAGGGAACATGAAAAACCTGTGGGAAGCTCATGGGGTGAATCACTTGGTTGCCACCCCTCATCACCATCAAACCAATGGTCTGGTGGAGAGGTTTAATGGAACTTTGGGGGCCATGATACGTAAATTCGTAAATGAACACTCCAATGATTGGGACCTAGTGTTGCAGCAGTTGCTTTTTGCCTACAGGGCTGTACCACATCCCAGTTTAGGGTTTTCACCATTTGAACTTGTGTATGGCCGCGAGGTTAAGGGGCCATTACAGTTGGTGAAGCAGCAATGGGAGGGGTTTACGCCTTCTCCAGGAACTAACATTCTAGACTTTGTAAGCAACCTACAAAACACCCTCCGACACTCTTTAGCCCTTGCTAAAGAAAACCTAAAGGATGCTCAGGAAGAGCAAAAGGCCTGGTATGATAAACATTCCAGAGAACGGTCCTTCAAAGTAGGAGACCAAGTCATGGTCTTAAAGGCGCTCCAGGCCCATAAAATGAAAGTGTCGTGGGAAGGACCATTCATGGTCCAGGAGCGCCTAGGAGCTGTTAACTATCTCATAGCCCCCCCCCACCTCCAACATAAAGCCTAAGGTATACCATGTTAATTCTCTTAAGCCCTTTTATTCCAGAGGATTAAACGTTTGCCAGTTTACAGCCCAGGAAACAGATGACGCGGAGTGGCCTGCAGGTGTCTACTACGAAGGAAAAAGGAATGGTGGCGTGGAAGAGGTGAACCTCTCCACGACCCTGGGACGTCTGCAGCGACAGCAGATCAAGGAGCTGTGCACAAGCTTTGCACCAATTTTCTCAGCCACTCCAGGACGGACCGAACGGGCATACCACTCCATTGACACAGGTAATGCTCACCCAATTAGAACCCCACCCTACCGGGAGTCACCTCATGCCCAAGCGGCTATACAAAGGGAGATCCAGGACATGCTACAGATGGGTATAATCCGCCCCTCTACCAGTGCATGGGCATCTCCAGTGGTTCTAGTTCCCAAACCAGATGGGGAAATACGCTTTTGCGTGGACTACCGTAAGCTAAATGCTGTAACTCGTCCTGACAACTATCCAATGCCACGCACAGATGAGCTATTGGAAAAACTGGGACATGCCCAATTCATCTCTACTTTAGACTTAACAAAAGGGTACTGGCAAGTACCACTAGATGAACCCGCTAAGGAAAGGTCAGCCTTCGTCACCCAGGCAGGGGTGTATGAATTCAATGTACTCCCTTTCGGGTTGCGAAATGCACCCGCCACCTTCCAAAGACTTGTAGATGGTCTCCTAGCGGGATTGGGAGAATCTGCAGTTGCCTACCTCGATGATGTGGCCATTTTTTCTGATTCATGGACAGAACACCTGGAGCACCTGGAAAAAGTCTTCGAGCGCATCCGACAGGCAGGACTAACTGTTAAGGCTAAAAAGTGTCAAATAGGCCAAAACAGAGTGACGTACCTGGGGCACCAGGTGGGTCAAGGAACTATAAATCCCCTACAGGCCAAAGTGGATGCTATCCAAAAATGGCCGGTTCCAAAGTCAAAGAAACAGGTCCAATCCTTCTTAGGCTTGGCCGGATATTATAGGCGATTTGTACCACACTACAGCCAAATTGCCGCCCCGCTGACAGACCTAACCAGAAAGAAACAGCCAAATGCAGTTCAGTGGACTGATGAGTGTCAAAAGGCCTTTAACCAGCTTAAGGCAACACTCATGTCTGACCCTGTGCTAAGGGCCCCAGACTTTGACAAACCGTTCCTAGTAACCACAGATGCGTCCAAGCGGGGCGTGGGAGCAGTTTTAATGCAGGAAGGACCGGATCAAAAATCCCATCCTGTCGTGTTTCTCAGCAAGAAACTGTCTGAGAGGGAAAGCCACTGGTCAATCAGCGAAAAGGAATGCTACGCCATTGTGTACGCGCTGGAAAAGCTACGCCCATATGTTTGGGGATGGCGTTTCCAACTACAAACAGACCATGCTGCGCTACAGTGGCTTCATACCGCCAAGG
>NW_020706436.1:0-4746 GCF_002925995.2 Terrapene triunguis
TTTCATGCAGGCCCCTACATTTGAACCCTAAAGTTCAAAGTGGGGATACAGCCTTGACATGGTGGCATAGCGGTGGAGATCGTTTTAACCCAAAAGCCAGTAAGAGATTTTTTTTTCTCCTTCTAGCTGCTTGGAGAGCAGAGCTGAAGGTAGATGCATATCTTATCTCTCCTTGCCTGAAGGCAGAGGTGTTAAGTTTTTTTAACGAGGTCCTTTGTTAAGAGAAGGGTTCAAAGGGAGCAAACTTTGACTAACTGGTAAAGGCAATTTACAAGTTGAATTGTTTTTTTTTTCTTTTTACATCCTCGGGAGTAGCTTGTTAGAAAGTCTCTGTTAACTCAGCAGCAGCCAGAGCTAAGTACACATCCCAGTCTCAGTCAACTGCAGAGGGTGTGACCCAGCACAAGAAAACAGGAAAATGACTGCCAAAGAACTAACTAAAAAAATAGAACTGGCCAGACTAGAAGCAGAAGAAAACGAGAGAAAACATCAGAGACTGCTTGAAATTAAAAAACTCGAGGCAGAGCAGCATGAAAGAGAAGAAAAAGCCAAACAGGAGGCCCATGAAAGAGAAGAAAAAGCCAAACAGGAGGCCCACAAGAGAGAGTGGGAACTGGAAGCAGCAAGGACTAGGCAGAATGCAGCAGACCATCCTAACAACTCCTCTCCAGGTACCACTTCCCATCCCAGGAAATTCCCCACCTACAAGGCAGGCGATGATACTGAGGCCTTCTTAGAAAATTTTGAAAGGACCTGCCTTGGATACAACATCCCTCTAACCCAGTACATGGTAGAGCTGAGACCGCAGCTCAGTGGACCCTTAGCAGAGGTGGCGGCTGAAATGCCTAAGGAACACATGAACAGTTATGAACTTTTTAAAAACAAGGCCAGAATCAGAATGGGGCTAACACCTGAGCATGCCCGTCGGCGGTTCAGAGCCCTAAGGTGGAAACCAGATGTGTCATTTACCCGGCATTCCTACCACATTCAAAAAAATTGGGATGCCTGGATATCAGGAGCAAATGTTAAATCTACGGAAGAGTTGCCCTTCCTATTGCAAATGGAGCAGTTTTTAGAGGGTGTTCCTGAGGAAATAGAAAGGTACATCCTAGATGGGAAGCCCAAAACTGTAACCGAGGCGGGGGAGATTGGAGCCAAATGGGTGGAGGTGACAGAAAAGAAAAAAGCTAGTAGCAGTTGGAGCGAATATCAGAAGGGGCAAGCCGAAACAAAACCTTACCACCGGGGACAACCCAAGGCCCCACCCACATCCCAAGGGAAACCCCAGACGCCTTCTCACCCCACCCCACCAGTCTCCACCAACCAACATCGCCCCGGTGATACCTTAGCAGGGCGATGTTTTAAATGTAATGAACTGGGGCATATAAAGGCTCACTGCCCCAAGAACCCCAACCGATTACAGTTCATTACACCCCAGTCACACCAAAGATCCCCAGACCCAGATGCCTCTCTCATACCCTCGGAGCGAAGGGAAACCTTGAGAGTGGGCGGTAAGAAGGTTATTGCTTGGAGGGATACTGGGGCACAAGTGTCAACTATCCACCAATCCCTAGTGGACCCCAAACTCATCAACCCGGAGGCTACAGTGACAATTCAACCCTTCGTGTCACAGTCTGTAACCTTGCCTACAGCCCAGTTGCATGTCCAGTACAAGGGCTGGGCAGGAATGTGGACTTTTGCAGTATATGACAATTATCCCATCCCCATGCTGCTGGGGGAAGACTTGGCCAACCATGTGAAGCTAGCCAAGAGGGTGGGAATAGTCACCCGCAGCCAGGCTAAGCAAGCTTTCACCCCCATCCCTGTTCCTGAGCCGTCCACCAGAGCCCCGTCGGTGTTACCGGAGACCCAAACACAGGTGGTGGAACCGGATCCCCTGCCAACGACTGCAACAGCCGTAGTGGATCCAATCCCAGAGACCCAGCCAAAGCCAGTCCCAGAACCGGAACTGGCAACGCAACCAGCACCAGAACCATTGCCAGCACTGAGTCCAGCGCTTGCAAACCCGTCTACAACTCCAATGCCAGAGGGCACCAGCGAGCCTGAACTGGCGGAAGTAGCAGATAACCCTACCCAAGAGGCTCAGCCAGAGCCTGAGATACCACATAGTGCACCAGCGGACAGCGGTTCACGGTCAGTGGAAACAGCCCCAGCACCTGCATCGCTGCCAGAGGGACCAAGCCCCAGTCCACAGTCCAAGGAGGAACTGATGTCTCCAGCATCAAGGGAACAGTTCCAGGCCGAGCAGGAAGCAGATGACAGCCTTCAGAAAGCTTGGGCGGCGGCGCGGAGCACCCCACCGCCTCTCAGCTCTTCTAACCGATCCCGGTTTGTTGTAGAACAAGGACTTTTATACAAGGAAACTCTTTCTGGTGGGCACCAGGAAGACTGGCATCCTCAAAGACAGTTGGTGGTTCCCACTAAGTATCGGGTAAAGCTCTTGAGCTTAGCCCATGATCATCCCAGTGGCCATTCTGGGGTGAACAGAACCAAAGACCGGTTGGGGAAGTCCTTCCACTGGGAGGGAATGGGCAAGGACGTTGCTAATTATGTCCGGTCTTGTGAGGTGTGCCAACGAGTGGGAAAGCCCCAAGACCAGGTTAAAGCCCCTCTCCAGCCACTACCCATAATTGAGGTCCCATTTCAGCGAGTAGCTGTGGATATTCTGGGTCCTTTCCCAAAGAAGACACCCAGAGGAAAGCAGTACGTACTGACTTTCATGGATTTTGCTACCCGATGGCCGGAAGCTGTACCCTTAAGCAACACCAAGACTAAAAGTGTGTGCCAGGCATTAGCAGACATTTTTGCCGGGTTTACAGCCCAGGAAACAGATGACGCGGAGTGGCCTGCAGGTGTCTACTACGAAGGAACAAGGAATGGTGGCGTGGAAGAGGTGAACCTCTCCACGACCCTGGGACGTCTGCAGCGACAGCAGATCAAGGAGCTGTGCACAAGCTTTGCACCGATTTTCTCAGCCACTCCAGGACGGACCGAACGGGCATACCACTCCATTGACACAGGTAATGCTCACCCAATTAGAACCCCACCCTACCGGGAGTCACCTCATGCCCAAGCTGCTATACAAAGGGAGATCCAGGACATGCTACAGATGGGTATAATCCGCCCCTCTAACAGTGCATGGGCATCTCCAGTGGTTCTAGTTCCCAAACCAGATGGGGAAATACGCTTTTGCGTGGACTACCGTAAGCTAAATGCTGTAACTCGTCCTGACAACTATCCAATGCCACGCACAGATGAGCTATTGGAGAAATTGGGACATGCCCAATTCATCTCTACTTTAGACTTAACCAAAGGGTACTGGCAAGTACCACTAGATGAACCCGCTAAGGAAAGGTCAGCCTTCGTCACCCAGGCAGGGGTGTATGAATTCAATGTACTCCCTTTCGGGTTGCGAAATGCACCCGCCACCTTCCAAAGACTTGTAGATGGTCTCTTAGCGGGATTGGGAGAATCTGCAGTTGCCTACCTCGATGATGTGGCCATTTTTTCTGATTCATGGACAGAACACCTGGAGCACCTGGGAAAAGTCTTCGAGCGCATCCGACAGGCAGGACTAACTGTTAAGGCTAAAAAGTGTCAAATAGGCCAAAACAGAGTGACGTACCTGGGGCACCAGGTGGGTCAAGGAACTATAAATCCCCTACAGGCCAAAGTGGATGCTATCCAAAAGTGGCCGGTTCCAAAGTCAAAGAAACAGGTCCAATCCTTCTTAGGCTTGGCCGGATATTATAGGCGATTTGTACCACACTACAGCCAAATCGCCGCCCCGCTGACAGACCTAACCAGAAAGAAACAGCCAAATGCAGTTCAGTGGACTGATGAGTGTCAAAAGGCCTTTAACCAGCTTAAGGCAACACTCATGTCTGACCCTGTGCTAAGGGCCCCAGACTTTGACAAACCGTTCCTAGTAACCACAGATGCTTCCGAGAGAGGCGTGGGAGCAGTTTTAATGCAGGAAGGACCGGATCAAGAATTCCATCCTGTCGTGTTTCTCAGCAAGAAACTGTCTGAGAGGGAAAGCCACTGGTCAATCAGCGAAAAGGAATGCTACGCCATTGTGTACGCGCTGGAAAAGCTACGCCCATATGTTTGGGGACGGCGTTTCCAACTACAAACAGACCATGCTGCGCTACAGTGGCTTCATACCGCCAAGGGAAATAACAAAAAACTTCTTCGATGGAGTTTAGCTCTCCAAGATTTTGATTTTGAAATACAACACATTTCGGGAGCTTCTAACAAAGTGGCTGATGCACTCTCCCGGGAAAGTTTCCCAGAGTTAACTGGTTAACAATTGTTCTTGGAATGAAACATATTGTTAGTTTTTATATAATCAGTAGTATGTCTAAAGGTACATGTGTCTTATTAACTCTGTTTTCTCCTAGAACTCCAGGAAGAAATCACAGCCAGTGTGGAACCGAACGTCCAACACTATCTGTGATTTGGGGGGCGTGTCATAACTATAAAGGGAAGGGTAACAGCTCTCTGTGTACAGAGACTCCAAATCCTTTTACCTGTAAAGGGTTAAGAAGCTCGGGTAACCTGGCTGACACCTGACCCAAGGACCAATAAGGAGACAAGATACTTTCAAATCTTGGGGGGGGGAAAGGCTTTTGTGTGTGCTCTTTGTTTTAACGAGTGGTTCGCTCTTGGGACTGAGAGGGACCAGACATCAATCCAGGTTCTCCCCATCTTTCTAAACAACTC